>NW_016909441.1:0-6720 GCF_001483705.2 Eufriesea mexicana
CACCACGAGGAGGTGGCTACGCATCGAGACCCGACATGCGCCCTATTGGCGCAACCTACTGGTACTATCCGTATCAAAGGTAGCTTAATGTAACTTGGAGCGATAGAAGTTAAAGAGAAGCTATTAACACTTTATTAAATATCGTGTCTCACAAAAGGGATTTCGATTCGCTATACTAATACTCTACTGTCGCAACGCTAAGATAATTTATTTCAGTAGACTCTAATATTTCTAAGTTTCCATAAAAATAGGGAATGAAAGACGCGAGGAAGTAAAAAATCACGACGCGCCCGAACGAGGTCGCGGTATATATATTATAGATATATTTTGATATAAATTCGTCGTAAATTCACGTAATAACCAGGAACTTATTCATTTTTCTACTTTTATTATAAACTCACGTTGTAAACAATTTGCATCATGGCTGTACTTAAGGTACCGTGTTCAGGCATCAGCGACGTTCAACTGACGGCTGGCCCGTATCACCGCACGGGTATCAGTACCTACTAATAATGGCAATTAAAAGGATTTTCACAACAAAAGTAAATCTTGTTAAGAATATAATGACCCGATATAGATGAGATGCTCACAAAAGGGGTCTAACGTGATCTGTGGCATATGAGGAATATTTAGCAATTGGTAATGTAAGAAGTCAGCTCGCGGATTATTCCGCGCTCGGTGATAAACGACTGTCGTGGCTCGCGGAATATTCCGCGCTCGGTGATAAACGATAGTCGTGGGACGCGGAATATTCCGCGCTTGGATGCAAATGGGTTAATTGCCAAAATTTGCCAAAATTAACCCGCGCCGCCATATTTCTTTCGGCATCCGCATAGCGAAGAATCTCTTTACCGGTCTATCGTTGCACGTTTACCTTCGTAAACAGATTAACGTGACAGAAATTTCGTTGTTACCTTTATAATATTCGTGAATTAACGGCCAATGCACGTATTAACATTCGCTCGTGTGCCGCTTAATTGCGCGGATTTAATGCAGACGCGCGTAAATCGATTATCCGGGACAATTATGAAGCGGCGAGCAATCGTTGACAATTAACAAACACGTAGGATAGAAGGAACAGAAACGGTGGGAAAGCGTGAAATTCCAAAGAATTCGCTCCGCTATTCTCTTGCCTCTTGTTCGCATTTTTGTCGCTCCGTTTCCGCGTGGACACGCGGCTTGATTGACGGCAAACATGATACGTGTAAAGAGATACGCAACGGCGTTCGTCGCGCTGCGAAAATTTCCACTTCGCGTCGCGATGCTCTTCGCGCGTGATTTCCCGCATTTTCGCGATATTGGACGAACCTATCGGCGAAGATAACGCCTCGAATTTCCGCAGTAGAATCTTTCTACAGGCTTGCCATATATTCTATAACGTGCTACGGCACTTTGTCGATTCTCTTTTTCCCTCTCCTTCTCCCACATACCCCTGTACGTATCTTCCTCTTTCTCTCTCCGAATTTGTCGAAATTCGTGGCAGAGTAATATGGAATTAATCGGGTTTACCAATAATGACCGGCAGAAAGAGAGGACCGCTAATTCGAAATTACCCCGTGGAGGAAAATCATTCGAAATTAATTCAAGAATACTTAATCGTCTATTTAATCAACAGGGGGGCGTAAGCCGGGTAATGAATCAAGCGTTAAGAGGGATATACCAACATTAATTTCTCTGGTTCATTAAACGAGCCTTTCTCATCGTTCGGTCGAACAAAAGGGATTCAAAAGAAACGCTTAATTACACGGCCGCCTCCGCTACTTTCAATTTCCCGCCCGACAGGCTCGACGTTTCTGCGAAAGCACACGATGGGAACGCGTTTCGATGGCGATGATACGAAATAGGAGAAGACTCGGAGTTTTCGTAAATTCAATTGAGACCTTCATAATAGACGCAACCTCTACTCGTCGTTTGACGTACCCCGTGATTTTTCAAAGCTCGATCTGCGCCCGTTCTCTTTTTGCCGGGCCGTATTTAGCCAAGCTTAAGGCCAGTCTCAAACGCTTTTAACGCCCCTGTTTATGGTGGAAAAAAGAGGGTAGGAATCGCGTGAAAGGCTTAAAGGTTAAACGTACATAGGCAACCCTCCCTTCTCCTCCGCTTCTCCATTCTGTGCCCTGGTACCCCCTAGATCCTCAGCAGATATACACCGGTTCAACGATGTTGGTTTTAATCTGCAGAAATCCACATTTTTCTATCTACTCTGTTTTAAAGCGTTACGCAAGCGCGCGCGTGCTTGCTCGTTGAAATATCGGCTTCCCATCGAACCTCATATCGTATGCACGTTCATGATATTCGCTTAACAACGAAAAACGGTTAACATTTTTCCGTGGTCCACGATATCGGCAACCTCTTCACCAGGCAATAGTGACCTATGGCTCATTTAGGTATGCCAAGGCGAGATATTCCATATGCACCGCGTAACAAATACTGTGTCAAAATTTATTAACCCTATTATAAATACTTGGGTCATTGAGATAACGAATTGGAAGCATCTTAGTAAAGACTTTTCTTTCACTCTTATATTTATTATTGGTGGAATGATTGTACGAACGAAGCAAACATACGAGGAAGGTTTATGAAATCAGCTAACCCGTCAGATTGACGGGTTTCGTAGAGATAGGTATACTATTATACGTACAAATTTCAAAAATTAAGAAGCTTAGGAAAAAATAATTGCGTGTATAAATTCTTCGGATTAAATGATTAATAGCTTAGTTCGCGATACGAAGTGGTCGAAATTAATGCTATGGTTTTTTGCGCATTTCATTCCGAAGTTTGAAATCCGTCAAATTGACGGGTCCCGTAAACCTAGTGTTAAGCTCGAATAAATAAAGTTGCCGATCCGGTAATTTCGTTTAATTCACGGAATTTTTATCGACCACGCTTTTCCCCTGTTCATTACGCCTCCCTCTGTCTCTCTCTCTCTCTTTTTCCCTCTGTTAGTTTTTGCCACCGAGTTTAAGAGGATTCCGTGTCAACCGTGCTTTTCCCTTCCTGTGAAACACGGATCGCAGTATCGGGACGCTGTTGAATGAGAAAGCAGTTCGACGTCCTTTGAACGCGCCAGCACGAGAAGAAACCGATTCTGGTACCGTATCGGTCCAAGGAATTCCGGCAACTTCTGTACACGGACTGCGGATAAAAGGGTGGAACGACGGGGAAGGATTTTTTTATGTTAACTAGGTTGGAAGAGTTGGCTCAACCGTTTTTCGTTTGCATCATCGTTTTTCTTTGTTTCTTTTTTTTCGTCCTTTTTATTTTTTCTGCAGCAGTGTGATAGGACTCTGTAGGTAAATCTGGATGTATTTTTTTGAAGTAGAATGCGATGGATATTTCAGCATTCTAGTAACTTTATAACTCGCTAGAGGGAGTACAGAGTTTTCTTTATAGCACAGTTACCGTGCTGTTGATCGATGTTCCGATTTGTATCGACTTGTAGAGCGGTAAATCGTGTTTCGTTTCACGCTCTCTTGCTGACTTCCGTCGAGTAAAAGGTTCAGTTGAGATGTAACCCACATATGTGTAACATTTTTATTCGTTTTATATTACAGTTTCTATCTTCTGTGGTCACAGTATGAATATGTATATTTTTATTTTGTAAGATGCTTGTTTTATTCACACGTAACGCGATTTTCTTGGGATGTTGGATAATTTTTATCCATTGGTATTGTACATCGTCAATAGGTCGTCCGCAATTGGTGACGGTTAATGACGAACCAAATTCCTTGAGGAACGTTGTGTCTATAGTGGACTGTATTTTATGTAGTAGTTCCGGATAACTCTTCTGAACTCTTCGAATGTTATTTGCTGACTGACTGGTACTGACCTAACTAACTTGTGCGATGCACGATCTTTCGGAGCCCACGGTTTCCAAAGGGAAATCGGTTTTCCCATTGGCGGTTGACAGGACCGAGGGTGGGCCCTCGGTCCGCGAATCAGATGCCCTCAAAGAAGGGAGGACCGTCTTCCGCGATCATGTCTGCCAGTGGAGGAAGCCTCTCCCTCAAAGAGGGTTGCTGGTGGGTCACCCGCACATTCGTGATCCTTCCTGAAGGACCCGTAACTTTATGGCTCCGAAAGTCGCGACATCGCACATAGCCTGGTCCCTTTCTTTGCAGGCTTATTGTCAGCCAAATCCTAAGTGCTGTTGCCTGCTTTCTAACATTAATGGCTAAAGAAAGCCTCGTGTCCGGTGACCCGAGGGAAATAAAGAATTGTTTGAAAATGCATTGAAAATGAAGATAGAAAGGACACGGAACTTGAACTAAAACAGCAATTAGAATCTGGCTGCCAGAAGACCCTAACGGTCTTCTGGGTCTATTCTAAACAAAGGGCCGAATGAAATACCGGCACGACATTCCAAGGTTTAACAGGTATGATGGTTTAATTTTAATATTAGGGAAAGTATTGTAGAATCTCGTAAGTATATGTTACCAACAAGAGTTGAGAAATAAAGTAACCATTCGCGAATTTTTATTTAGCTCTTATCTCCTGAGGTACGTGAGTTTGATGATATGCTTATATAGTATGAATTGTGGTATGAATCAATTGGAGTAGTAGAATTGTATTTTATTTGTTATGTTATATTTGAACGAACAAGTATTGGATTATAGAATTCGCGGATTCTCGCACAGAAGATCCACAGAATTTTCTTAATATTAACCTATAATATTCGTCTATAATATTGTGTGGGATTGACGAGATTGAGATGATATAATATTGTGTAATATTGTATGAGGCGTAGTCTGTAGATAGAGCTCAACGTGAACAACATGGTTCAGACTGATGGTTTCTTTTCATCGATGTCTTTCCATCTCAGTTATGTGTTATTCTTCCCCACATTCGAATGAACTGGCCAACCTTGCTGTAGATTATGCTACGTGTCTTTGGAATTTAAATCATAGGGCAAGGGGTGAACACTAGAACCACCGATCTTTAATGCCTACCTAAACATAGCATAGATAATAGTAATTTTAGTGGTACGATGAAGATAAGTAAATATATTAATTACAATTCTATCCCAATAAGAGTCAATATTAATTTTTTAAAGATTAAGTATATGTTTTTAATAATTGCTATAAGGAAAATTTTCTGAGACTTGTCATGTCGACTGGATTGGTAGTTCTAGTGTCAATCCTTGAATTTTCTATCGGAGTTTATACAACTTTCGTTCACTTTTGCCGCGAGTATTGTAACTTCCCACATTCAGAACCGAGGATTCGCTAGAAAACCGTGGAATTTTCATGAATTTTCGTGCATTCTCGTGAACGTAGATTAGTTTTCATACGTCAAAACGCGTTCGTGCACCTGTATCGTTTCTCGGGAATTAAAAAGACCTGTCCGACTGTCGTGCCGAAGGTAACGAAAAGAAAACATTTACGACGGTTTTCAATTACCACGATGTGCTTTTAAGAAATACAGAGAGCGCGTATGGAGACACCACCGCGTCTAACTTATCGCGACTTCCTTCTCCTCTCGTCGCGTTAATCTTCCCCGCGAAGAGCGAGGAGAAGAAACAGACACTGGTCGATCCCGTGAAAGCTCGCTCCTAGTTTTCCCACTCTCATTTACCCGGGTATTAATCAATTTTTCCGCGAAAAAAAGATGAAAAAACAAATGAAAAATTTCATTATCGCCGTGTTTGCTTAAATCTAGATTTTTAATCAAAATTCTACTGCATTTGCACGCCCGGGTTTTGTACAATGCAAATATTCACCCTGTCGCTCTGTATAAAGTGATTTTTGTTTACCTTATTGTTTAATCCTGATTGCGCGCGTCCGCGTATGATTGCAGGATATTTGAGGGCTCATGGAGGAATGCTACAAGTACAGCTCTTTTAAAAAATGGTGATAGGTGCAGGGAAGGATAATTAAGATTCGTGTTTATCTAGTGGATTTTGTTCGGAATTTTTATCTAAAATTTCGAATTTTTCTCATAGTTTTGTTCAATTTATTATTTTGTTATTCTCTTTTCTTCTTTATTTTAATTTTAATTATTTCCTTAGCTCCTTTCCATTTTTCCAACCACGAATTAATCGAAATATAAATACGTAGCAAATTCTAATTAATTACACGTGGCATTTAAATCGTGCCTATATATGTACAAAAATGTTCATATCTGTTATAAGAAAAATATTTTCTATTCGAAGATACTCTATCGAAAGAGGAAAATTTAAATAGAAATTCTTCAAAAAATGCCCTTATACCCTATCGCATCTTTTACATCAAATTTTCCGCGGAATTTTTGAACGCAGATATTCTCAAGCACTCGGAAGAAAATTTCTGCACAGATATTGTACATTTTCAAGAACTCGGAAGGAAAAGATGGTTCTAAAAAATTCTTCACGCCCACTGAAATTATCCATAAAAATTCTATATGTCTTAGCAGCGACGTTTACGAGTCGATTACAAACTGGAGCGTCGACTTTAATATTCGGAGTGCGTATGCCAAAAAGTGGAATCCGCGGTGAAATAAGAACAGAAGCAATGCGATCTCTGATAGCGGAGACTCGTTGGAAATGGCGGTCGTAAAAAGTGGTTCGCAGGAAGGAAGCGCGTAACATCTGTTAAGCATGCGGTTACGGTGGCCTTAACTCTTTCGGACCGCAAGTGCTGCCATATGGGATTTCTTTCGCCAGACAAGGGTCCTTCATTTGCCATTGTTATTTATCGCCATATTATGCACTCTGATGCGTCATTTCCTCGGTTGGCACACGAC
>NW_016909441.1:6836-105879 GCF_001483705.2 Eufriesea mexicana
TTTTTTTTTTTTTTTTTTTTATTAATCACGAAAATAATTTTTATCGTAGTAATGACAGTATGGGAAGTATCAGCAGTTAAAATGTCGGGCTTTAATAAGCGAATGATTGTTCCAGTATTTAATTACGAATTCAATTTTTCATCGACTGAATTATAATTTTAATTGATAATTAAAGTTAGATGGAAAATTACAATTTACTTCGGCTTCAAAGGCAGCTATTTTTACGATACTGATATTGCTGTGGAAAATGGAAAAAGAATATTAATTGTTAAAACGAGAGAGCTTCGAGAGAGGATTTTTTAAGGGAAAAACTAATATTTAATTTTAAAATAAATTTCTTATTGATCGCATTATTATTTGTGTCGCGTTACAACTAGATTCAATTGTCTCGGTCGTCTAACGTAAATTAAAAATTTGGAATGTTATCGTATTAAACAGCTATTAACGCGGAAGTTGAAAGAGTAGTGTAAATAACGTAGCATCGATGAATTAAATTACTGTTTAAATAAATATGGTACAGCCAGTTTCTCCCGCGTAAATACGACTGTGTAATGGCGCTGCATGGAAAAATATTGAGATATGCATGAGCACAAATTATTTGTTTAATACTGGTTAGTACCGGGAGGTTCACCACGGTATGGAATAAATTGTTAACTAATATCGTTGTACGAGCAATGTATAGAAGGATCGATTAAATTGGTTTCATTATATTCACGCGGATCTAATAAAAATTTCCATCAACAATTTTCAATATAATCCAAACTGCATCTACACTATCGAGCACAAGTTTGGAATCTCTGCGTGGCATAAGTTAACATTTACTAAACTAGCCAAAAGTAGCTGCGTATTATCAGTGATCGTAAAAATAAATGACCTGAATTTTAAACGAATAATAAAATTAGCGAGAGATTCACTATAGCTATAAATGAAACGGTGTACGTAGTTTAAATTTTTGATAGGTAGTGTAGGTTTTCATACTAGTGCCCGCTTCGGCGTCCATTTTGGTACCACATCCGGTCGTTCATTTAAATTTGTGACTTCTGAGAATTTGACTGATAGAAGGATAAAGATAGAGCGCACATATATATCAATGACAAATTAATATCAAAGGGACTTCGTGAATCTAGTTCCAAGAATGGGTGGGGTGGTCACGAACGCTAAAGTGGGCAGAAATCCGGGCGTTTATGCGGGCAGTACTTTATACAGTCCCCCACGAAAGTACTGGAACAGTTTAGGACAAAAATTTCTAAGAAATAAGATATATATGTCGGATAAAAATGTATAAAATGATACTACACTTGAAATAACAAATACAAATCTTGAATGAGTAAATAAAAATGATTAGAAAAGATTAACGATAATATTTCTCGCAAAATATTTGAATATTTGTTAAAATTACGAACAATGAAGCCGAGATGTGATCGAGAAAATTACATTGCTTGGATAAATGAAATATTTGGCTTCATCGAGACGTCATTGTGCGAGGATCATATGGAGAGCGATCGACGACAATCGTATGGAATTTCGGAAACGACCCGATACGATTAAGAGTGCTCTATTGTGGCGTTGAAAGAGATCGCTCGTGATTCGAAATTGGCAGCGTAAAAATTCAGTTTTGAATTTCGTTTCGACCATCCTCGGCGGCGTTCTGAATGGCCGCCGGGTCCGGTCAAATAATTTTACAATGAGCACTTTGAGCTCGTGTCGTTCACTCGACACGCTTGTTGATTCAACAACGAGCGCTTTGTCGATCTCGTGGAACCGGGAACAAAAAGTGGTGGAAAAAGATAGCTCGTGGATGTCGAAGCGCCATCGCGGGGGTAGAAAAATGGAAAGGAACGCGTGCATAGCTGGCGATAACCAAATCCCGATACCTTCGTGCCTTGGCTGAGATGCGGCCGTAGACGTCTGAGACCGGGCCTTTAGCCACCCTGTTCGTTTCGTGATAAAACAGTGTTCTCGTTTCACCAGGGCTGCTTATTATCGACGTTCGTTTACGTTCGAGATCGCAGCTTTTCTCGCGCCTGCCTAAGGTAATCTCGCAGCTTGCAGCGTGACATGCCTGGAAATTGACGCGTGTAACGCGAAGCAGCTGTTCGAGATTATTTGTTGGGTGATAAGGAAGTTGTAAAGTGGTGGCTGTTCTTGGTATAGTGGATTGTTCGGCTGTAATACCTTCATTGGGTCGAAGGAACTGGCGCACGCTGCTTCCAGGAACGTTCGGTATCTGGAAAATTAGGGTCTTTATTCATTTCCAAATTTCTAGTAAATTTCATTGATCCAACCGCAGATTTAAGTTTATCCTTCGGGTTTAATTTATCGTTGAGTGATAGATATATGCGTAGTTAAATGAATTTGTCGCAGAGTCCAATATTAATAATAATGATATAAAATATAATTATAATAATATTTTTATATTTTACAGGTTTATATTAATAATAGAATTTATCAGCTATTTTATATTTCACATGTATATATTTGCATTGTTGTATGCTCGTTAAATTTTCTATATTTTTAAAACAGTGTCAGTTTATTTAATACGACGATGTATATTGTAGTTGTAGCACCGTGTACTTTAATTATTAATGGACATGGAAATTCGTATTTCTAATGTGAAATTCTGATAAACGATGTGAAATTGATTAGAAGCTTCCGGAAGTTGCTCTCAGCTAGGCGTTGCTTTGACTAGGCTTACTTTTGGTTCAGGTTAGAGCGAAGCAGTGTCTGAACTTTGAACAATGTCTGAACTAGACCTTGAATAGTGTGTAAACTAGATTTCAAACTTGACCTGAACTGGTCTGCTGTTTGATGTACGAGATAATTGAATTCGTCATTTTGGACGTGGCTAACTGTGCATCGAACCTAAAAGCTTGCTCTAAATAGGGATTAATAATTAACCTATAAATTTTTTCACGTATTTATCATTACCAAGTTTAACCAACCGCATTACCAATCGTATCATACTGTTAATCCTTGAAATACCGTTTGGGTGGTATTATTACTCATCAGGGAAAAGCACGGCACGGCACCTTGAAGCTTGGCCATCATATACGCCAAGTATTTTGTATCTAAGTAAGGGGGCAATAATTTACTTCGTTTTTCTGTTTGTAATCCCTGCCCTTAAACCTCAAATTCGGAAACTCCATCCAATTACAAATTACATAGCCTACCAAGGGACTGTAGGGGTCCTCTCCCATGGTTGTTGAGGTCGATCAGTCGCAGGTATTCACAATGGCGGCGGTGCTGCTAGAAGGGACGAAAGAAAAAGGAAAGGATGCATTTGGTCCCGAGCCTGCTAGTGGACTCATGAGTAAGGCAACCCTAGCAGGCCCTGCCTCGGACCGGGATACTATTGGAAGATCGGGAAGTTCTATGTAGGGAATTGGAGGTTTTCCGAGGACTTGCCAAAAAGTCCTCGAAGTCTGAATCCATCTAGTGACGAGGGTGTGTGTGATGGTCGCAACAGGTCCTCATAAATACTAGACATATTAACTCGTAGAATATAAAAACACGCGATAGCAAGATAGGCACACAGTCCACTTACTATTCGAAGCCAAACACTATCTCCTCAAAGAACCGTCCATCATTAATCGTCGTTAATGAAGAACGACCTAGTGACGATATACACATACGCTAGATCGAGAACCACTGTTTCAGATCAAAAAGAAACGACAGCGAAGGTAAATAACAATCTTTCACTGTCAGAAGGAAAGATCCCCGTAGCTAGACCCTGACATTTAATTACAACATAATCGAACGTTGCAATCTTCGCGATGTAACCAATTATCTGCTCCAATTGAATTACCACGAGCAATCTGTCATAGAACAGTGACTGGTACGGTGGCACAACTTAAAACCACTTGCGTATCAACATCGGAACAAAGGAAATCGTTTGCTCTCAGCCACGAGATCCATCACAGCGAACGTTCGCTCTCCATGAAAACGAATCTACACCTCGGTGGATCCGCTAAATCTACACTTTGCGCCGCAAATTAACCCGCAGCACACTTCGTACTCCACCACGAGCCATTCGATCTTTCCCACACGGCGATAAAACATCCTTTCCACATTTGCAATTTATAATTTTCCACCCGTTCGCCATTCCACGCGGCCATCGGGGTTAAAACGATCGGTCGTTAAGCAGCGGAAGTTGGCTGAACGATGCCGGTTCCACGGCGAAAAACATGGCTTGTTCAGCCGCGAACAGGCGACCGTCGCGGAGACAATTAAAAGTTAATAGCTTAATAACAAGTCCCGAGGGAACGTAAGCAATTTAAGCGAAACGATGGCCGTTTCCGCTTGTAAAAGGGAAGAACGTAACCGCAGCAGGACAAGCAACCGGTCGGATTGGCCCGTTCCGCATATCGGCGAGCATGTTTCTATTAACGCGCGGACAGGGCCCGGCCAAAACCGAGCTAATTTCGAACTTAAACTTGAAATTGGATTTCATCCTGTTTGCGAGGAGCTTGGCCTGGTTACGGCCGGATCGGTCGTTGCTGGTGGTGGTCGTCTGGAGCGTCGTCGAAAGAACTAACGGCGTCCTCGCCTCGTTACCGTTGATTCGCTCTTAATTCCAATCGCTCGTCGAAATTTTTCCATCGATCCTTGACCGCGCGGAATTAATTGGCCCGACGTAGATGAAACGGCAGGGATTCGATTTGGTTCCACGTCTCCGTTCCTGGAGAGCACGCTTCTTTCTTTACGACCCGATGTATTGGCTCCGGGAGATTTCGGGAAATTGAACGATCGCTCCTTTTTCCCTTTTTTCGGCTAACTTGGATAGAGCGGCAATCCAGATTCGTCGGATTAGAGATTCTTAACGATGATTAGATGTACTCGATGATATTTTTCTTCCGATTTATGTTGGACTCAGAATGAACGAAATATGCCTGGATAAAATATTTTTAACGATATTTAATTATCTACGGTATTTTTTCCCCGACTGTATTTAAATATCAATTATTTTTTGGTTCATTGAAACGAGGAGAGAACTTTTAAACGTACTTTTTCGCTTACTATAGCTTACTTGAATAAAAGAGCAATTAAAATAGCAGAAATAGGAAGTGGTTAATTAAATTTGAATATTAAATTGATATTAAATATTGATTAAACGGGAAAACATATCCGTGAAAAGACGACACGCGCGCATCATTCGTATTCGTTTAATTTTTTCCATTCGGCGCACGGTAAAATTGAAAACTGAAATTTTCAACGAATCACATTTTACGATAGGCGAAAATTGCGCTGAAAAATATTCAGCGGGAAACAAATACATCGTGCCCGATTTGCAATTTTTACGATCGCGATTCGCACAGGTGGAAAGGAGAAAATTCGTTTCGTCGACGTGGCTTGTTATTCGGTTTTCCCGTTCCCGTATCGCGCTTTTGTCGGGTTCATCGACATCTTAGACCTCCTCTTAAATCCGGCATTCCGCTGTTTTGTAGTACACAGGAAAGTCGATCGAAACCCTAATCGAGTTCAAGCTAGGTTCAACTTTAATCCACTTTCGTCACGTTTGCAGCCATGGAAACGCTGTCATCCACTCCAGATCTTTATTCAGCATTAAAGGAGAAGCCTTTCGCCCGCGATGGCCGATTACGTTTTTCGCGTGTTTCTCTCGAGAAACGCCCAAACTCTCCGCGTTTCCTCCGGATCGTTCATCGATCTCCGATAGCTCGCGATAGTGTGACGAAACCGTTAAACGATCATCGATCTCTCGTGTGAAGCCTGAAACCCTTCTCGTAATTTAAGATGGATCGGTGAACCGTGTGCAGCTTCGGGATTTTCTCGAAATTTCCCACTCGCGGTTCAAGCGGATGGCAGGTGACTATGAAAAAATAAGTCGAGAAGAAAGAGGAAAATTTTTCGAGAAAATTCCGTTTGAAAATTCATGGAGTAGAAGTAAATTTAATCAAGTTTCGACTCGAAGGATTCTATTACCGGATTACCTTATCTCCAGAACGTTTTAAAAATCAGCAATCTCTCGCGTTGTTTTATCATTCGATTTCCTTACTATACATGTAAAAATACTGGAAATATTTACGAACCCACGAATATACGGACTACAGAGGAATTCACGGGGTTTTGACTTGAATAAAAGAACGCGTGCTCCATGAATTTTCTACCTCTATTTTTTCGGAACAAAGCCACAAGCGAAAAAAGTTTATTCTTGTTTTTGACTTATTTTTTGTGCATAGAATCACTTTCTGGTCGTCTCCACCGCCAGTTTCCGGACACCCTGTATAATGAATTTTTCTTTCGAGTTCAATTACCGTAAGTAATTTGTCACTCAAATGATTTCCATTCTTTTTCCTCTTTTCAGTGACGTTTTTTCCAAATATTTTTTCTTTTTTTCATTTATATGCTTGATTTTCTGTAAGTTGGATAGGTTTGCAGAATATCGTGGAAGAATTTCGAAGCTGTGGTTAATTACGAGCTATACATCCGTCTAATGATGCAAATTTAAAGTAGACCGTGGTTAAGGAAATAAGTATAGTCAGGAGCCAGAGGATGATGTCAGACGCGCTTAATTATTAGCAGGATAATAGCACGTCATAATAAATTTGCAGCGAAGTTAAATAGGATTTGGTTTTTATTAAAGGCAGCACTTTTCAGCTCGTTTCATTAGAGGATGATCCTGTAAGGTGACGAAGATCGTTTCTGGTATATTTTATGTACCGTGGAATCTTGTTAAAAGCTTATCAGCTTCACCTAATTCTTCGCTTAATATACATGATCGATCGAAGTAGTTATTCCTCGCACGAGGTAACTATGTAATTCACGCCGAACTTTCAAAAATCTCCGATATTCGATATTACGAAGCGAACCGCCTTTAATAACATTTTCATCCGGGGACGGTAATTTCAACTAGTGACGCGTCAGAGTTTGTGGAAAATTAAAATCGCAAATAATAAATTGCGCGCGAACAAAATTCTCAGTCGACGAGTAATAAATTCTGGTAAAATATCAGACAAATTAAAAGTCATACGTACATTCGCCATTGGTGTGCTAATAATATCTAGATCTGCCAATAGTTACACGAAAATTACGTTAAAAATTAATTAAATTAACCCTTTGACTGCTGTGGGTGTCTAAAGGTGCTTAGAAATCTCGCACTTGTGATACTGTGGACGCCTAAAGGCACGCAAAATTATTTTTTGCTATTAAATTTTAAGTATGTATTTGAAACAATTTTAAATTTTAAATTTTAAGTATCTACTGCAGAATACAAAGAAATAAGTAATGTTGTTTCAATTCAGTGGAATATGGTGCTTTGATTATTAAAATTGGATAATCCATGTTTCGTACTGAACACGATTACAATGACATTTTGGACAGGCTTTAATATACTACTTTAGAAATTCGCAGTCTCATCTCAGACCTTAATTTTTTACATAGTATTATTAATGGTTAAATGGTTTTTATATAGTTATTATTAATGGTTAACTGTCCAGAGTTCTTAGCCCTATTAAATTTCAACATTCCCACAAGACATACTAGAAATCCATTGCTCTTTATGACTTCCGTTTACAGTCATTCGCCATCTGATTCTATCACCAAAATCTGCAATTTAGCAAGCCGTTTCTTTACAAAAGTTATTTTATTTTTCGAATAATATTATCAGTTTTAAGGCCGAATTGTTCAAACTGTTAGGGACCACATAAGAACATGTTGTCATCATTTCGTGGCACTATTTATTATTACGTAATCCTGTTCTACTTAATTTTATTTTTCCTATGTAACTTGGTGTATAATGTTATACCTTTTATTGTCTGCTGTATAGCTTTTCCTATTCGGTGTGTGCATATTTAATATCACTCTACTAAAAAGGACTTTGCTCGTAAGTTTCAATAAATAAATAAATAAGTTGAATGTACAATAATTTCTTAGAATTGCACACCTATCGAAAAGTTTCACTGTTCTCGGTGTACATCGCAAATGGATTCCTACCGTATGGTATGGCTCGTTGGGTTTTAAAGGCTGCCGTAGTCAAAGGGTTAACCCTTTCGCGACGGATGTCGTATATATACGGCAGTCACTTAGTGCATCATAGTGGCTGACGCTGTACATATACGGCAGTCATTTATTGCTTTACAGAGGAAAATCATAATTATGTTGCTTTTTTATTTCAATAGCGAACTCAAAATAAAGCTAGTACAGGCATTACGCAATGCAGGAAATGGTGGCAAGGTATGGTGTTTAGTTGTGGCGTCGTGAAAGGGTTAATAGTAATCGTTTTTGACACGAACCTTCCAATTGACAATCCCCTGAAGTATCAATTCTCTAACAAGTCCCAAGAAATTACCCGATATTCCAAACTCAGCATCTGTCCTCAGCCACCCAGCTGATCAATTCGCCGCAATAAAAAGTCTCTTTGCTCGACCAATCTTCAATCCTTGGACTCACCAGTGTAGTAACAAGTCTTCCAGCCAATCTAAACCGAAATTAAAGCAACACCTTCGTATTTGCTCGGTTCGACTCCGGTTCCACCCCAGAGGACGAGCCTCTCAGCCCGTTGAAAAGAGGAGGATCGAGTAGGGCGCGACCGAAAAAGAGTGCATCGCTGGTGGCTCGGTGAAAAGCTGGGTGTAACTAGCAGAAAATCCCTGGGCCGTCTCTCGACCGGCACAGGGGGCACGGGAAGTAGGAATAATCGAGAGGAAGGTAAACGAACCGGCCGGCATCGCGTTTTCCGTTCCGTGGTTCCCGTTGGAGCGTCGCTTTAATAGCGACCACATACTCCGTCGCACCTCCCGAAGCTCAAGGCTCGATCACCAGCCGGGAACTCTCTTCTAACCTCTCCATTCCGTCCCTATCGCGCCACTTTTCGTCTTTCTTCCCCTGTTTGCCAGCCCCGGTTCGATCACATGACACGCAAAAGGTTTCCGCGAGGTGAAAAGGGGCCAAAAGGCTTGCACGGGCCAGCGCCGGGAACGATACCACCCTTGCCATCTCCTTCTCAACCTCTGTTTCCCTTCCTCTTCCTTCAGTAACATCCGCGTTAACGCGTGCCACGGCCGCGCAGATTTTCAAGACGCTGTCTCGGGGCTTCACCCCTCTCGCGTTACCAGATTAAAATGATTGCCCCGGATATATGGTACACGCGGTAAGAGGATTTACGGATCATTCTGTTGAATAAACTTCAGGCCAGAAACCCGTTGCCGGTAAACACGAGCAGGCATCCCGAGAACAGCCAGGGGTTGCGCTCGGTTCTTCTTCCTTCGCCGCTTGTGGCCTCCCTCGACCTCCTTCCGCCAACCTTCCCGAGCATCTGCTTCCGTGCTACGTCGCGAACTTAATATCGCCGCTGGGTATTGGCCCTGTCGTTTTCCAACATGTTCATCCGGCTGACTCGACCGGTCTGTCGACCGTGCGCGGCAATTAATCGGTGCGTAATGTCCCGTTAATTACTGTCGAGTCGGGCCGAATTGTTAATTTTGACAGGGACGAGTGCGGGATCGCATGCTCGCGGGTAATGCGGGATCCTCGTTATCCCTCGCTGAAAGGTGTCACGATAAACGCTCTTCTCTATTTACTTTCCAATTCGTTCTCCGATTTTCCTTTTTTAGGAAATTCTACACGAGACGTTGATCTAGATAACGTAGAGCCTGGATTGTATCAATAGGATGTGTCATTTTCATATCTCACTAGCGCCACCGTGACACGTATCTCTGATAAATGTACTGTAAATAAAAATATATATATAGTCTTGAACATTAATTTTTTGATCGGTCGCTAATAACGAGGTTTAGAAAACGATACTAAATTTTAATACTCTGTTTATTTAATGATCACGATGAATACAAAAATGGAGTTCTCGCGTGACATTGCTAGTAATAATTTTTAGTAACTAGATTTAAGAAGTTAGCAATTTTTATATAAATATAATAGCGTATTCTTGTCTCGTAATTCGGTGAATAAACTCGAAAGCTAAATTAGATATTTGAATAATTCCCGTGGAAATTAATAATGCGAATACGTGTCAAGCTAATTACCTGGAACAGAGGGGTGTAATATTTATCTTGACTGTGAACCCCTGCAGCTTCTCTTTCTTCGCTGGTTATGCAACGTATCGCCAGGCAGGTCGTAATTAAAAAGCAAATGTCGTAGAAGTTGCAGAAAATTTAGAAAGTTGCAAAATATCTCGCAGCAAAATTGCGAAACTTGCGGCACTTAATATGCATTCTTTATTCGAGCGTCTTTTGAAAGCGCATTAAAGCTTGAACCTCTCGACTCGGGGATATTCAAGTATCCTCTGAGATACATAACGGCAATTTTATCTGTTTGCAATATCGAATTGTTAATACCACGGCGCGTTATCGTTGATACCTTCTTATTCCCTTGGCCCGAATGAGTGCGGCGCCGTACCTGTGTCCGATTTTATTTGTGCACACGCGAAACACGTCGGCGATATCGTATCTTCTTTTCAAATCGTATTACACGAAATTCTCTCTACAAATACGATTTCCCATGATCGAAGGTGCTTCTCAAACAAACGCGAAAATATCAAGAGAGGGAACGGTTTAAGCTCAACAGCCTGCCGTGTAACCGAATCAGGACAAGTGTTTTGGGATGGAAATGGACATCGAGAATAAATTCATACAGCCTGCAACTTCACCTGCTGTTGCGTTCTTTTCTCTGTTTGCATATGAACTTTCTCCCCGTACAGGAATGCAAATCGAAGCTTTAAATCGGCTAATATATAGTCTGACGAATTCCTTACGCTTCCACTGACTACCCTTATAGATTTGGATCATGGATAAAGCTGTTTAGTGTGTAGGAATACTTTTAATTGGCAAATACGAGGAATGAAAGATGTTTTATTTTAATATATATTTATTACGAGGTAAAAGAGACTTAGGAATATGAGTATAAACTGAAAGGCTAGACTAATAACTGAACTATGATCACGCAACTAACATTCTCACAAGGACTCTTCTTCAAACGCCGTAAAGGACTGTCTCTTTGCACGTCCTTGTATTTTTATTTAAACGTTGCTCTCTCTTCTTTCATACTAATGCTCTCTTTCTCAATGACGCATTTTTCACAGCTTCGCCTTTGGTGGGTCACGTACCCTAAACAGTCAGACGCATTTCGCTCTTTACTTGCATTCGATATTGCCATAAATATCCCGTTCATCCGATCCTTGCACGCGGTCACTCGTCGAGTCACATGCACTCCAGATAACACTTTAAATATTCTTCCTGAACCTTAGGCTGCTATTCATTGTCTGTCATCAGCCACGTAGGCCCAAGTGTTCCCTTGCATTCACTCTCAAACGCTAGCATTCTTACATGTATACAGTGAGTAAAATATAAATATGTAGAGTATACTATTATTTTGTCCTACATTATATATTCGAAGTATTAAAATGTATTAAAATGAGCGGATAATATAGAAAAATATTTTAGAATGTACCCTATATCTTCTGGCACTATGCTAGAATTAAATAAAAATCGAGGCCATAATTAATATTACTTCATACTTCGTTTTCTACAAAGACTTCAAGTCTGCATTATCTTGTTCAACTCGAAAATTTAAAATAGTAGCTTTTATTTCTACATTTCTTATTTTATTTTGTATCTATTTGTACATTTATTATCTACATTCAGTCGCATCCACCTTACGTCGTGGTCTCAAAACGGCTCCACAAAATTCCAGGATTCCTACCTTTTAAATACAAGTAAATAAATAAATAATTCCAGAAAAGTTCTCGACACTCGGCTTTATCTTTACTTGCACGACGCGAAAGTTACAACCGGAAGCATCTACACCGCATACGCCCTCGCGGTTCCAGAAGATAAAATATTTTTACGACCCTTTAACGTCTCCCACGCTTTTTCCCGCGCGATTTTTATTGTTCCCGACTAGGTAACGTTAACGAGCGTCGTCAATCAACGTTCCTTACGCCGCGTTGCAACATTTAGCAACCGACTATTATCGGTGGAACGTAAATGTTTGGAATTTCGATGAACGTCACGCTACCGATCCCAGTCGATTCTGTTTACGCTTTCCGTATGCGCGTTTGCGTTACCGAAAATTCGCACAACTCCTTTGGTAAATCACGAGCCACCGCTTTCAATTACCACAAGCATCGAACCGTTTTACGCGGCCAGTCGGCCATTTTATGTACCGGCGTGAGCCGCGGCGTCCGACATATTTCTGTCCGAACGCGCATCAAGCGTTCATCTCCACGCCGGCGTAGTGCCGCGAGCAGGAAAGAAAACATTATTACATTTTTCCCGCACTTGTTGCCAATGGAAAATATTTGCGATCCCGGGCGCTGGATAAAATTGAACCGGACAGTCGGAGGAAAATTTAACTCGCCGATATTGAATAAACGTTTGGATTATTCCGCGGCCAATTATTGGCCAACGATCGAAACGCTTTTACTCTATCGTTGAATCAGCTGAGGTCTTTCTCTCCTTTTCGCCTTTTTCCTTTTTCCCGTTCCGTGAATGGAACAATATACGGCTAAACGTATAGCTCTCGATATACCTAAATTTCAACAATGGAAACAAAATTTCAGCAATTCATTTTCATCCCATATTTATCTCGCGTGCGTACCTCTGAATGTCCTACGTGTAATTCGATTAATCATCCCGCGATTTCCTTACCTCGTGGTGCAAAAACCACGAACGAAATCAACGAAACCCGAAAGCAACGTGTCACCCCCTCCCCCTTTCGAGCACGCTCGAATTTCTCCTGTAAAAATCATCCCGTTAAAAATTCGCATGTGGAATACACGCCAGGGTGAAACCGGACAAAAGGAAAAACCGTGACCACGGGAAGGGTAGTTCGGTAAACGTTCATCAGAAGAACGTCCGATTCGCAGTAGCGGCGACCTCGGCCGGGGTTCCGTGTTTTCCGATCAGCTCGGTTAACCGCGGTAATTAAAAGTTAACCGTGAAAAGTGAAATCTGGTTGCACACGATGTGCTGCGCGGCCGTGCAACCGCGTCGCGATGAAACCCATCGAGGATCTGCCTGTAATTAGTCCGAACGATAAGAGTGCGCCGGTCGTTTCGATAAGATTAATAGATACTTTAAATAATTGCGAGCGGTCCGCGGTCGGGAAACCCGATAAACCGGACCGTGGTCTGGGCAGTGGAGGGCAGGGGTATGAAATTAAACGCGTCAAAACCATTTGAACCGTTGATTGATTAACTCGACGAGATATCGGGGACAGAATTTCGATAACGACGGAGAGACCGCGGATCAGCAGCGGAACAGCTGGATCTCGTAATATTCGGGCGAACGGGGCCATCGAGAAGGGGTGTGGCTCCGTTCTCGTGTCCTTTCTGCAAACGAAGAAGCCTCTTAGTGGCTGCGAATTAAATTGCTCTTTGTTTAGGTCAATGGTCCCGGCGAAATGAGGCTCCAGGTAAATAAGGGTGGGTCGTGGTGAATCGCGCAACTTTATCACCCAATACGTTCTCCCTATTTACATATAATCGTTGTCCCTTTCTTTTATTCGTGCGGGTCGGCATGTTTTCTGGCCGTGTTTAACGCTTGTTTCTCTGCTCGCTCCTGTGCCTGTTTCGCGGCACAGAATGCGGGGACGTTGATGAAAAGAGGGAAAGAATTCGAAGCGTGAGGGGTGCACCGTGGTCGACAAATGGGGTGAAATACTTGCGTAGCGAAACGGAGGCTGCAACTATGCAGGGATTATGGGCTTAGGGGAACCGAGCATTTCCGTGATTAGAGTGGTGTTATTATTTTATTTGGATCGATCGTAGGAAGTGTATTAAACGGTTTGACATATTCGTAATCGATATTCGGCTATCGTTCTGTTCGACAGATTATTGCCGTATATGTTTGCTCATAACAGCGTTAACGTATTGATTGTCTTTTAACGCGTTATGTCGCCGATTGTGTTGTAGTTGATACTGGAATCATGCAACTCGATATGACAGGCTTTACAAGAATTCTTAATGTTACCATGACTGGGAACACGAGAATGCTTTTCGCAAATTTAACGTTGACTTTTGTTCAGGCAATGACGTAATTATTTTCATTGTTTGTATATGTATGGGGTATCTATGTGATGACATTTTGGCGTAAATTGTAGGTTCATACTTCTATTGATACATGAAAGTTTCAAACATTTATATTATTGGTTACAAAAGTATTGGAATATTAATATAATAAGAGTCAAAATTATTATTATTCGGAAAATAAAAATTTCCAGTATGTTAGCGTTGCATCTTTTGTTAGTTACAACAGCCTTAAGACGATTTTCCACTTAACTCACTAGCGCCATCACGGTCCGTATCTACAAGAAATGAATTACGAACATCTTATGCATCGTTGAATTATTTTCTAATTTTTTAAAAATAATTTTAGAATTTTCTTTTTGTTATATATAGTTCATTTAATGATCGACAGTTTCTTTCGTTCTTCTCGTGTATAATTCCTTTACCCAATGTGAATTTCTCTGCAAGACACGGGAGAATACTTTCGTTCACCCATTGGACCTTAGAAATGTACATACCGCGGTGGTCCTGAACGAGCAAATAATTTTTACCCTTCGTCCTCTCCGCTCCTTTTCCAACGATACACCCATTCCAGGCGAGCCAAGAACAGCGGTGAATTAGCGGAACAATTTACGCTCCATTCACGGTGTAACGAATATTTTCCAACTGAAAAATATTTCTGAAGCCATTAAGCGATTTATCGTGGCAGAAATAAAAGAGAGTCAGGTAACACGCCGGAAAAATGAATTTTCTCCGCAGCAGCTGCTGCTTCCGGAACAAACGACACCCGGAGTCGGATATTTTTGGCTGCTACACACATTGGCGTTGAATAAATTTTCGATCCCGTGTCGGACCCCTTTTGTTCCGGTCAACGATCGCCCGTGTGATCGAAGTTACATGGCGTTATCGATGAAAAAGGGAATAAAGGAAGAAAAAATAACGTCTGGCTATTTGCTCATACATTTGTTTACGGTAATGCATCAACAGGCAAAAGTCGAAAATTGGAAAGCCGGTCGGCGTTTCGTTTGATAAAAAATTGCTTATTCTGAGATGGCTTATTCGACCGGCGAACAATCACCGTGAATTGCCCGTTTTGCCAGTTTGCTTTGTAACCGAAACGCTCTGGCCATTTTGGCCTGCGAGTTATGAAGTAACGAAAAATAAAACGCGGTCAGTGTATTTTTTCCGGATTTGTTTAGTGTCAAATGAAAAATATTCCTTTATCGAATAGAGTAACGCAATTGAAACAAGCAAAGGGTATAATTTCACCGCAGTGTCTTTATTAGTTATGCTACCTGCTACCACGTTACCCTAGCGTTGTCAAACACGCGGTCGCCAAGACCGCAGAATGCGAATTACGGTATTAAGTTTTGCAATTTGTTGTCGAGGCAAGGAAAACAATTATCGCGGTGTCGTTCGTCAGGAGAAGTTAAAAAAGTTAATACTTGCTCAAATTATCGCCTTAAGGGAGTGAGACATTCGTTGCACGGGGAGCGTGAAAAGAGCATATTTTTCCAGCCCTGTCTCGCGAAGGAAACATTATCGTCTCCCTTAAAAGTTGCATCCAGGTTACCGTGTTAATCTCGGCCGCACGGAATTTTCCAGTAATTTATTTAACAAGGAATTATGTCGCGGCGTGCTGGTTTTATAATTAAACGCGCCACGTAACGAAAAAATCTTGTACCACGAATTATCGATCACGCGCTGCAAGCAAGGGCTACACCATTTATCGAATTTTCCCTTCAGACTGTTATAATGTACCTATCTTCGTTTAAACTTATGCGCAATTCCAAGTTTTCCTAATTTGATCTGCTTTATTCGCAGCTTTTATCTTCTAAGAAAATAAACTGATAAAAATAATTGTAATAATAATTCTCGTTTCAACCATTTACGTGAATTGAATATTTAAAAAAATTAGAATCGGTAGATTACATCAGGATAAAATTTTTACAAAATGTAGGGTGTATTTTTCAAAGAAATATACTAATCTTCACTCAGGAAATACGCTATATTTTATTTACAATCTATATGACATATCAAGAAAGTTAAAAATCTTCAAAATAATTTATTACATCCATACACATAATCATAATCTTAACCCTTTGACTACGGTAGACTTTGAAACGCAGCAGGCGTACTATATGGTAGAAATCCAGTTGCAATGTACAGCAAGAAAGGTGAAACTTTCTGTTAGGTGTGCATTTCTGAGCAATTATTGTATAGTCAAATAATAATCAAAACACTGTATTCCACATATTAAAACGACATTATTTATTTCTTTGTATTCTGTAGTAAATTGTTACTGTATATACTTGGAATTTAACAGCTGAATAAATTTTTGAGCGCATTTAGGTGCCCACAATAATCAAATAGTTGAGATAGTAGATTTTCTATCTACATCGAAAATCTCCGCAAAATTAACTCACCAATTCGACATGACATCGGCAACTCTAAATTCTCAGTGGATCATGAGGATTGGAAGAGGCAAACCTCTTCCTTCGGTCATTACACGTTCAGAAAATGACCATCGATGAAGCCCGAACACCCAATCGGCAGCAATCACGTTCGATTTCCAAAGGGGCGTCAAAACAATCAGCCACCGTTAAAGAAAACCTAAACCGATAAACCCTCGCCATCAAACACACCCTCTCCCTCGCGCACCTGGCCGAACGTACTTTTAACCGCGCAATTGTCTCCGGTTCGTAATGCCTCGCAATTTGCCCGCCAATTTGGCCGCTGGCGATTACGAAAATCGCGATGGAAGAAAAAGCGAAAAACGCGGGCGAACACGGCAAATTGGCCGGCCGACTTAATTAGCGAGCGACAAGGGCCAGCTGCTTTGCAGATCGCGGACGATAACGCGCTCGATCTCCGATGATAACGGATATGCACGCTCGCGAGGGTTGTTCGTTATTAACAAGGCCACGGTATTTCGATTACGCGCAGCGTGATATTTGTTAAATCCGCCTGGCGTGGATGGAACGACGTCCGGTGGAACGGCTTCTTCCAACCCCTGGTTCGTTGATTATGTTCGTAGAGAGATCGGGGCCCGCGTTGGTGGACGGAAAATTAAATGATTAGGGGTAGTAACGAGTTATTTCGACGCACGGGGTGGATGGATTGTTTCGAGGGTTCCGATTTCGATTGCTGGATCCCCTCCCCGTCCATTAGGGGGTAAGAATTTCTGAAAGTGAGTATGATTGATTCGGTGGTTGAAGAAGACTGCTTAAGTTTGCCTTGGTAATCGAGTTATTTTTCTTGCGGGGAGGGGTTGCGATATTCGTTGGGTGCCTATGACACGGGGGTCTTTGTGCATTTGTTTTTTCAGGATAAATTGGGTTTATTGGGGTGAAAAACGAGGCCTAGGGAATTGGAAATCAGTTGTATTATTGCGAGAATTTTTCTTACGAGGAATATTCGATATTAGATTCGCTGTGATATTAATTTGGGGACGAAATTTATTGCAAAATCCATGCTTATGTCTACTAGGGTGAGAAAATTTGGGAAATTGGAAATATAATTTATATTCTCGTAAAAATTTGTTATGGGAAGGGACAGGTGTAATTTGCAAAAGAATAATCGGATAATTATTTTACCTTCTATCGAGGAGTGTTGTGAGACTTTTAATTCTTGTTGGAAGATGATGCGAATAAATACGTGCTGTTTTTAAAGAAACGCGAATATTTATTAGGCTGAAATATGAATCGAAAAATTGGAAATGATTTCTATCCTCGTTCGAATATTTTTACTAGAGAGGCAGGTTCTGTGCACAAGAAAATAACAGGTTGATACGAGGGAAGTGATACGTGTAATACACGTAATACACCTAATGGTTTACTGTTTTCTAATCTCTACGGTCTCCGAGTCAGTAAATGTATGCACGAAACAAATGCGTGGTTCTCATGATCCTGTTACATATTTCCCTGCCACGTACTTAAGTGGTACACGTGTACTGCCGTTTAATATACATTTATTCTCCGCAAATCTGAGGAAGTACATCTACACCGACTGTTTGAAGAATTCCACGTAATATCTCCATTAGGTTTATTGAGATTATGGGTCTTAACAGTCTTGATAGTAAAATAACTACGATATATATATTCTCTTATTAGTCTTTTATTTTACAAGAAAGGTATATATTTCTTCTAATGCTTCTCCTCAGAAACTAATCAACCCCTCTAAGACACATCTGCAGCTGTACCGATTCCTGAGGGAGTGTCAAAGGGGTACGCGACGTGGTTCGCCCAAACCCCCAACTCCCATGGAATGTTTACATAAAATATTCCTTCTAGGAATTTATATTTTATATTTTGTATCTTGTATCCTAGATTGATTTTGTCTATAGCTATATTTATCTTCTCAACAAGATCCATTTTGATAGCAATTTTTACAATTAATGCGTTAAGTGCCCAGCCTCTTTTGCTTGCCATTCCGTTCAGGCCCAGACTCGTCTGTCAAGTGGACCCCCGGCGACTAACGAAGTGTTCATAAAATTCGTGTTCATTAAAAATACTGCACCAATTGTTATAACAGGAATTTCCAAACGTTAGGTCCAAAGATGGCAAAGAATTTAACACCAAAAGTTAGCACCTTTTAGTCTTAGTCTAGACCCGAACAGAAAGTCTAGCTGGTATCTGGGGACCAGCGTGGTACTAAACGTGTTAAATCAACTTCGATATAAATGAAAAATTGCAAATAAAAGTTCGTGCGACTCCTCTGATACATTATACCTCTTCTATCAATTATTATTCAATATCCAAAGTTACGACGGAGTCTTTAATCGAAGCTCAAACTCTAAGTGTATCTAGTCTGCAGAAAATAGCATTGTGGGAGCACATACGATGTATATAGCTCAGCTATGAACTCGTCTACATATAGAGCTTGGGGGAAAAGTTTTTAACGGCAGTTAACCGGCAACTAACGGCGAGTTTGTAGCAAGAATCTTCAGCGAGAGTTCCAGCGAGGGAAACGTACGTAAAGACAACAAATTTTATCTAGCTTTTACCCCCTTTTTCCCCGGGTTAGGAATCTGGGCCGAAGCTGTCCCTTGTCGCTAATAAATCTTGTATTTAGGAAGATATCCAGGGAATATCGAATTCCGAGGCAAGTATGTCGCGCTGAGAAAATACTCGACACGAGTTCACGCCATTATGTAAACACCTCGGTGCTGGTACAGCGTTCTAAAGCAACATGGAATCGCTGGAACCACGTTAGCATGCGTCGTATTGTCGTCGTGTGTTAAAAGCACCGACTACAAGTTTGTTAAACGGGAAAGAAGATCGGAAATCGATCATACGGCTCCTTCCACGATGTTCAACTGTGCTTTAAACTCCTCCCGACTCACGGTTCCGTGCAAACATCGAACGCATATACTTTGGATAAAACGTGCCCCCTCTTCGGGATATTATAACCCCGTGTAACCCTGCGCGAACAGTTCGATAACTCGTGACAGAACATTTATACGCAAGCATCGTCCAATTACCGATTCCAACGAATCCAATTATTCCTGATTTATGGTTACGTTTCAGCCATCGAGCTATACATAGTTTAGCGATCCTGTGTAATACTGTAATGGGACGCTATAGATTCACTCGTAATTTTCCTATCTTTTTCTTATTTTTATCACTTACAAACGTGAATTTTGTATTTATAGTGAGTGGTGTTTGTAAATCTAGAATAGATGATGAGGTATGTTTATTACAGTTTTATAGCTAAAAAATAAGTTAAATTTCTTTGTGTTATTCTTTATTATTTATTTCTTGTGTTATTTTTATTTGATTAAAATAAGTTATTCCGTGTAAGAGGTATGGTCAGGGTGATCCGAAAGAATACGAGTTAAAAACGAAAAAGGATCCTGTCTTAAAAGGTTTATTTTTGCACACGAATTTTTGCACATCTCTTGTTCTACGCAAAGGTCTCTGACGAATTGACTACTCCACGCGCATGAAAGCTTCTTCTCAATTATTCCACAACGATCGAGAGTTTTCGCGAGCACAAAGCCACTGCGATCCATCTGTCCATAGTCGATGGGGCCCCTTGGGTGGCGACTACCAAGACCCTTTGTCGGTGATTTTCTTACATCTAGAAATCTCGAATCCTATTTTTAATTAAATTAATAAAAGTTAAACGAATGAATTTAATTAAAAATTTTAATATTCAGACCGGTGGTACTATAAAAATGCTGATTGTTATTTTCAGCAGACACGGAATAGAGGTGCGTGAATTTGATTAAAAGCTCGATTATTATAACCTTAAAAAATTGAAGACCAAGATTCTCTTTAAAATTTTATTGCATCATCAACCACTTTTTAATTATATCAAATAGTACTGTCCGTCTAACCCCCTGTATACACCAGTATCTTATTATTTTTATTTCATAAATAGAAATCATAATAGAAACATCAACTTTTATTAGTCTTATGGATACTTCTCAAAGTGCAAGATTCATCTGCACTGACAAATTGAGTCGTATATACCCTTTCCCTTATCACATCCACTCTGCGATTATTATTTCCAACAGACACAGAATTGAGGTGCTGAATTTGATTAACTCTTTGCACTTGAGTCGCGACCCTCAGTCGCCATTTAATCATATTCTTAAGATCCATGTTAATTAATATACCAAATTTAAAATTACCCTATGGTGTGTGCAATATTGAAATAAAATAATTCTGCATCTTAATCTGTATACTATTTCTTATTTACCTTGTTAAAAATATCATCGACTTATGGTAAAAAATCTTCGAATTACAATTTTTCTGTTACAAAGAAATTGCCAAGTGCAAAGGGTTATCAGCTCGAATATTAAATTAACCCTTTGCAATCGAGAGGTGAGCTTCAGTCACCGTTTCATAAAATTTGGAAGACCGATATTAATTAATATATCAAATTTAATGTAATGTAACAGTATTCAAGGTATCGAAATCAAATAATTCTATTTTTATACAATTCTTTATTTACTGCTCTAAAAAATATCGTCAGTTTTTTAATAGGGAATCTTTGAATTTCTACTCTTCTTTAGCCAAAAAAATCGTCAAGTGCAATGGGTTGAAACATACGAAAATCTTGAAAAATTGAAGATCAAAATTCCCCTGAAAATTTTGTTTCATCATCCACCACTTTTTAATTATATCAAACAGCACTGTCCGTCTAACCCCCTGTATACGCCATCTTATTATTTTTATCTCATAAATAGAAATGATAATAGAAGCATCAACTTTTGTTAGTCTTATGGATACTTCTCAAAGTGCAAGATTCATCTGCACTGACAAATCGAGTCGTACATACCCTTTCGCTCGTCACATCCACTCTGCGATCGCGAAGAAAACCGGTAAACGCCCCCATTGGCGTAGCGTCTGAGTGTCGGAAAGAATCGCACTCGACGGGCCCGTCGATAATTGGCACTGAAACGTGGCGGCTGGGAAACGCACAGCGGAGTATGCACGTCGACGAGATATTAAAAATCAAAGCGGCTCTCCGTGCCGCTGTCATCTTGAATCGCAATCGGCCGCGAAATACCTGTCGCTTTAGAGTGCACTAAACTAAGCGAGAGCCGGCGCCGCTGCGGGCACACGCTAGCCCAGCGTCGTATTTCGCGGGAAACACGGTCATGCAGCTTTTATCCGATAGGCGTTCGAGCCCGCGGCTTTGCGTATTCACGTTTAAACGAGCACGAAAGCGTTTCTATCAGCACGCTGCAAGAATAGTAATAGAACCGCGTGCGATTCTGGGAAACACAATAACACGTTAATGGGCGCGCCTCGGGGCCAAGGCTGTACAGACGGGGCCCGTGGAAAAATTCAATGGAGTTCCTTCAATCGCGCGAACGAATTTACGAGACCCGAGCGATTCAGCACGCGGAAAAAATGCCAATTCGATCCACTCCGTCCGAGGTGCACCTTTGTTTCCCACCTCTAGCTTTCGTACCTGCAGCCCTGTCCCTTTCTCTACCTTTGTTCCACGTGCTTCGGGGCTCTGTCGGCGAATATTCGTTATCATGTCACCCGTAATTCGGGCTTCACGCGGTTCGGTAACGCGTTCCGTCCGGCCTGTTCATCGAGTCACGAGATCACGAGAGTGGCCGTGATTGAAATCGCAACTTCGACTGCGGCAGGCCCGCTGCTCGTTTCTGCCGCGAAAGTTGCACCGCGTGGAAATTTTCATTTATCCCCTCGAAAGTTTCTTGTAGCAGCCTTCCTTGATTATTATTCGCTTCGAGGACCCGCTCGGGTACTCTTGGCTACCCTAGTTTGCTCGCTTCTTCCCTTTAAGGGGGTCATTCTCGCATAAGACCTCGAAAAATCGATTTATCTTTCGTTCTATTCTTCCAAAATATGTATGTACATTCGATTACTATCGTGAGCTATGATTTTTTCAAGGTTAAGGCTTTAAACGAGGTTTTTTCGAAAGGTAATTTTTTAGTTGCTATAAGTATACTCTATAGTAAATAAAAAATTCTACGGTCGACAATTCTGACGTTTTTACACGTTCCATATAGAAATAGCTTTTGCTGAAACCAAACTCGTATCTTTACAAGTTTATCACTTTTTTTTTTTTTTGGTAAAAATTGCGAAAGAAATAAAAGTTTCGGAATATTGAAATATTGCGACTTTAGCTTTCGTTGCTTTGTTGGTATTTTCAGTATATTTGTATTTTCAGTGAATCTGCCGATTAAAAATCCTTTTGATTTTGCTGCAATAAAATCACGTATTTACTATGAATGTAATAACCACGTGAAGAATCGATAAAAGTTATTTAACAAATTATTTTGTATTTTCAAAGAATAGTTGAATAAATTGCAAGGACGCGTCACAAAATTAGATTTAATATTACTTGAAAAAGGAAAATTAATAAGAATGATGAAAGGTTACACCATTTACATGAAAATGAGCCCTCAATAAGGATTCTTTTTCCCTCTTTTTCTAAAATTCACAAAGACAAAAGATTGATGATTGTTGAGGTGTGTTTCTTTTCTTTCTGTGTAATTTTGGACTCGCTATTTGGAAAGTTGATGAAAGGGGAACGTGACGAGTAATGTAATTTAGTGTTTTCGGGATGAAGAGAGGGTTGAAAGTATTTTTGTTTCTCTAACGAGACTCTTCGTGTTGATTATAATAATTCTTAAGCAAAACAAAGGCAACTTCGGCAACTATAGTTGAGGATGTTCGACGATACACCCGATGTTTGTTGATGTATAGCACGTAAGACGAGACTGCTGCAGCTGAACAGGACGAACATGAGAATCTTCGAGATTATGAAACGTCTACTGTAGGAAGCTGCTTCGGCATTCTTCCCTTAACGAACAAATTTTGGGAGAAGAATTCCTTCTAGGAATCTTGCTTTCGAGATACTCGTCCGTATCCTCGAATGAATTAAGAAGAATGACCGCCTCGGCTACTCGTAAAACTCGAATATTCTCCTTTGTACCTTTCATTCCAGAGATCGGGCCATTTCGGGAGCTCCTTGTTTAAGATATCAATTTCTGGTAACCCTTTATCCTTTTTAACCCTCCTAGCCTGTATAAAATAGAAATGACCGATCTTTAATTCGCTTTCAATATATTTGCGAAAATAAATTTTAAATTAAGATTTCGTGGAGTTCTCGTTTAAAATTTGCAACATTTTGCACCCCATTGCAGACATTTTGGGGATATCGATGATTTATAGTGCTGAGAGTTTGATTTAGATTTGATTTAAATTGTTAATGACAGAGTACGTGATGAATATAAAGTATGGAGAGGTGTATTTGCGAAAATAAATTTTGGATTAAGGTTTCGTGGAGTTCTCGTTTGAAATTTGCATCATTCTGCACCCCATTGTAGCCATTTTGGAGATATCGATGATCTACAGTACTAAGGGTTTGATTTAAATAGTTAATGGCAAAGTATATGATAAATATAAAGTATGGAGAGGTGATTAAAATTCCAAAATGGAAAATCGGATATGGTTGTTTAAAATATTCCCCGTTTTTTAATTATTTTAATTTATTGTATTAAAATTCTCAAACCCGACGATCCTGTGTATCTTCGTCGAAGTATGCATACAGAACATCGTTGCTGTACCTATACTTGCGTCAAGTATGAAATATACATGCAGGAAATTGGTATTCTACACGGTAGAATGAAATTCCATCGGGGTCCAGTATTTACCCCTACAACTTGTATACGTCGACTGGGGAAAATTAACGAAACAGCATGTCTGAAATTAAAATACTGCAACAAGATAACCGAAGCCACCCTTCTTGCTCAATCTCCGAGCGAATATCGCAACAATTTTCCACGTGGAAAAAAGCCCGAACTGTTTTTCCAGCGGTAACAAGCGGTACAATTATCAGAACGCGATCTGACCGAGGAAAAATTTATCCCCGCGAAAAAGTGCAGCATGGAAAACGATGCAAGAAGCCGAAAAGATGGGAGCAAATAAAATTCGTTCTCGCGGTTAAAAATTTTCCCTCGCAGCATCCCTTCCGTATCTCTTTCCGCCCTTGCCCGGAACACCGTGGCCTAGCGGCGAGGTGCCCGCGCGAGTGGTTTTTCTTATTTTTCATTGCTTCCCCGTGTATCTCGGCGAACAATTCCTCCGGGTCCAGAAGTGTTGTAATTTACGGCGTGACTGGCGAAGTATGATTTCCAGCAGAAATACTGCAGCTGGATCACGTCGCGGTGTACAGTTTCATCCCGAGTTTAGTAAAGCTTTGACTGTCAAACTACCCTGCCTAGGAAGATTTCAAGGAAATGAATTTTCGTTCCGGCTACGTCGTCATGGGGCTCCCATCGCGCCCGAAATTTATACCGACCAGCTGGATTCATGGAATTGCGCCGTTCGGAGTTTTATCAACCTCTTACCTTACGTTTAGGATTCTTACTCGTACCAACAGACTCCGGGTACACCGAGTATACTGATCTCGTTCAGTCGCTCTAGTCATTTATCTAACACGTGATGTACGCTAAAGGGAAAAGCAAAAATGAATATTTCATTTTTCCTCTCTTTGCTTATTTTTTTTTGTTCCTTTTTACACGTTAAAATAATCTCTTGCACGGATCTGTACAAAAATAATTTCCTCGAACATACACCCGTTTCAATGGGATCACGTGTTTTTCTCCGTTCTTTTTTTCTTTTTTTTCCGTTTTTGCCTACAAATCGAACTGGGATATAATTCCACAGATTTTCAGTTTTCATTGGAAATTTTGCAAATTCGCGACGCAACAAGCAATTTCACGGGATACGTGCTTCAGCGATACGCGTATGAAACATTCAATGGGATCGGCCGTTGGAGAGGATTAATTATTCAATGGAACGGTTGACACTGGAAAAAGAATTCATCCTCATCAAAGTTTCATCCTCGAGCTAGCAGTGTCGCGTGCGATCGACACCCGCGATTTCAGCAACTTGGAAAACCACCCCTTCTCTCCCTGCCTAAAATAACTTATCCTCGCGCGATAAATCGGGGATGGACAAATCAGCTCTCCGTACCGATCCATGGTAGCGTCGTTAATTGTTTGTTATCTGAAATGTGTCTGACTGAGCTATGGGTGGCCCTGCTGGCTCCAAGCCATCGAGTAACATAGCGTTTCCGTATCCACCCACCGTGCACATATACTTTCCTTTGTGGAGAAATTAAAGGGACTCGAACACTGTGCTCGAGTAGGTGCATCAAACTCGAAGAGTTTGGCAAGATTCGAAGATCCTTAACGTTTTCGTATGTTTTGTTCCCAATTTCGATGATAGATACTTCATTTTTGGTTCAACGATGTGGAAGAGTTAGCAGATTTAATTGCTTTTAAGATGGCGAGCAGTTGAGTTGAAGAAAATATTGTAATAGGGTGATATTAATGAGTTTTTAATTTTGCAATGTCTCCTGTATTTTTAAATATTATAACAACGTGAAATTGGGACCGCGAAGCCATATCTTATTTCATAAAATAATAAATTAGAAGAACGATTATTTATGTTACGCTCGTCTCATTTGTCGTTTATATTTATTAAAATTACAGATGTGTGTTACATAAATGATATTAATTTAAATTTGTTTGAATTAAATGACACTGTATTTTTATCTGTATTACTCTAATACAGGTAGCCCTCCTACAACACGGCATTCGATAACACGGTTTCACTATAACACGATTCATAAATTGCGGGAACCCTCCTACAACACGGTATCTTGTAAGACGGTTTCGCTCTAACACGATAAGAAAATTGCAAAAACCTTTGTACAACATTGTACTTCTACATGAGCAGTAACGATGAAGAAATTTATTAAATTAAAGTTGCGTTAAATTAAAATAATATCTTTGCTTTTCTTTTCTTTGTGTTGTACATACATTTATATTTTTAATAAAAATTAAGTTATTTATTTAGAATTAAAAAAAAAAAATTGTTTTTAATAAGTTTTCGAAACGTAACCTTTTTTATTGGCTCTGGATCTCATACAACACAGTTTCACACAGTACGACATTTTTTAGGAACCTATCTACCGTGTTATAGGTACCTGTACTTTATTACTAACAATTTGGTTCTTATTGCACAAACTCTCTTTATACCTTGTTCTATTCGCAACTAACGCAACTGACTTAACTAACGAGAACTGAGGACTGAATACTGACTTATTGCTGAAAATCTTCATATATATTATATATATATCATTTTCCCCACTCCAATTATGGAAGCCTGTATCTACCAATTATATACATATTTATAGTTTTCTAAATTTAAATCCCCCCTTGCTTTCTGTCATATTGAAAAATATCAGAAACTTTGACGTTCATGTACAACTAGTCTTCAGAGCTTGAGTCTACAAGGAAATTTGTTAATTCCATCCATCTCTGAAATTCATAGCCACTTTGCTGTGTCATAGAATTAGCATTTAAGAATCCAGTTATTATCCATTCTCGATGATAGTTCGATCGACCCTGGTTAATACGTTCCATCGTCACGTACGAGGCAATCAGCTGAATACCGACAACCTGGATAATTAACGACGATCTCGGCCGGAATTTATTATTACTTCGCACAGAACGAGCCTGATATGAGGCGCTCATAAAAATTGACAAGTGCATTAAACCGGGCCGATCATCTGATTGCCAATAAGCCAAGCACCGTTTTCCTTTCTCCTCTCTATTCCTCTAACACACGCAGACGGTATCGACATGTTCGACATCGCTCGAAAACGAGCTCCGTTTGACGGTCCTGTAAAATTGACAGGCGTTATCGAGCATCGTTCGTTGGCACGAAAAAGTTTGCCTCGTCATTAACGCGCCTCGTTCGCGCGATCTTTCCACGCTAATCAGCCATCGCGTTATCTCCCCTGTCGTCCGCTTTCTACTTTCCCCGTCTCTGTTTAAAATGCCCCCCGCGAAACAATGGACGACCGCGGAGTTCCAGGAATTTTTTCATTTTCCTGCTTCGCCATTTTGAAATGGAACGTTTCGCTTTGAATATTCGGCAGACACAGCTGCGGATAATGGGCAGAGAAAAATATTTCTCTCCTCGCAAAGGGTTAGATAGATTTATCTGATCTATATGCTTCGAAGTGGATTACTGATTGGAAAGATAAATTTAGTTGTAGACAAAGATCAATCTAGGATATGAGATACCACTAAGTAGTGTTAAAGGGGTTATAACGAGAAGGAATAGTAGTCAGTGGTAAAAATGTACAGATTTTCATTGAACGGGCGAATGGTTAGAATTGGTCTGTTTAGGGCCACACAGGTCACGAGTCGTCTTCAGAAGACAGGAGACAAAAGACGAAACGCAGGGGAAGGGATCGTCCCCACATCGCTAGGATGTAGAGCTTACTTTACTATTTAATTTTACTGCAACAAATAGTTTATAGGATCTAAATTTATATAAAGATTCTATAAAAATTGGGGGTTTAGGCGAACCGCGTCACGTACCCTCTTGACACTATTTAGATACTCAGTCAGTCTGTCAAGAGAAGCACTGAAAGGAACAAATACCTTCCTTGAGTAATAAAAGACCTCAAAATTATTTTACAATTAGAACCCGTAATCTCAATAATTACTTTCAAATTTCGAGCTGTAAACTCTTCCACTTCGAGTTTCCCTAATTATGTGATAGTATCAAGAGTCACGATCTATTCCGACACACTGTACCTTCTTTAATCGTCTAATCGATGCTATCATTAAATTCTCATTTCATCTGAAAATGAATTTTATCCCTTGCTCCGTCGTTACTCGTTAACCCATTTTCTTAACATTCCATACATATCTCTCTCCATTACCACTTACCACTTATCACTTGCCATTTTTCTTTTAATAAAATTTCCCTTTTATTGTGTCTGTTCCTATCTACCGACTCTTCAATCGTATGCTTCCATCGTCTAATTATCTTTCTGTCGTATCGATATATCATATCGCATCTCCCTCTGAATATCGCAATATCACCTTATCCAACGAGACATAGATAAATTTTCCTATACGTATATCCCATAGTAGAAATTTCGATTACTCTCGACTTTCCCGACAGAACGTGGTCAGTGAAATTGTTAATGGACGATGGAGTCATAGTTGGATTTAAACTCGTGGACGTAACTAGTGGGCCGGAATAAAGAAAGGGATAAAGATTTATTACCCAGGACAATGTTTCGTGTAAAAACCACAAAAATTCGCTCTTCGCTATTTTTCTACCGGCGACCATTTCCATGCACTTTAGCCGGTCGTTCGATGCTCGTTTCGTTCTTTGGTCGGCGGCCGTCGATGAATCGATTTGCCAATTTCGAGATAACTCGTCCTCGCCACTCAACTCGACTATATTTTCTAACTCGCCGCTACTCTCTTTTAAATATTGCGTCACTGCTCGGCGCCGCAAAAATGGCATTCTCTAAATTGCTCTTGTCCTCTCCACGGTGTAACGTACGGGTTTTGATCTGCCACGTTATTTTTCCGGTTATTCCTGCTTCGATTTCAGGTCGAAGTACGATTAGAGGGATTTGGATGAACGCCGTGTGTGCAGGCGACATCTTATTTTCGGTCAGAGGGCACTAGTTTTAGTTTTCCAGGCAAGTTACGGGTAGAGGGCAACGTAATCTCCGCGGATTCTGTTTTATGCGTGACTTTTAATTCCAAACTCGAGGATATACCGGTGGCTCTACCCTTAGACTAGATTAAATTAGTTTTGCCTCCGGGATGTGTTTCAATGTTTCTAATGAAATATCGCACCTCGATGTTTCCTTGGAATGGAATTGGAAAGGAGGACGTATTAATAATTCTAATGTATGCGTATTTGGGGAAATACGTGCAGATGGTTGTACCATGTGCTTGTAAATTTGTACGTGTATTCGATTCGCATGATTTTCTGTCGTTAATAAATATTTGGTTAGATATTTTCGTGCCTGATTCTTTTTAAAGTTATACGTACTTATAATAGGACACTTATGAGTTGCAATAAAATATGCAAATGTGACAATTAAAGCATGTGAAAAATTTACTATAGCAAAACCAGGTTACTACGTGGAACTGTGCTAAGGGGTTGAGTTTTTATCAGACGTTTTCTTATCACATTCTGCTTATACTGCATCTACTTGCAATAGAATTTATGAATTCTACACATGGCATGTGAAAGAGGAAACGTATTAATAAATATAACAAAGCTGGGTCACCGTCAGAGCCATTATTAAATAATTCGAGTTCCATTAATCTCTTTTGTATCACACTCTTGTAAATTAAAGCGCGACACTGGCGATATGATTTACGAATTTGATGCATAAAGACGCGAAAAAGAATTGGCAAACATACCGCAACTAGGTTACCATCAAAGCCACCGCTGAGGGGTTGAAATTCCATTAGACGCTTGCATGTCACCTTCTGCTTACAATTAACAGCATTAAACAAACAGCCCTCGAGAACTAACCTCGTTGCCTAAGAAAACGTCTTCTGACATCGACTGTCACCCCCGACACGCTGCGTACACCCCCCCGCTGCACTCGCGCGGCAGCCATTGCGGAGCACTCGAAATAACTGGAATTTCGCGAGTGACTTTCGCGTTCGATTCGATCCCCGTTCTCATCCGCTTCGCGGGGATCGATGGAAATCGCATTTCTAATAACACGGACGCGGTCAGGTGAGGTTCGTAGAAGCTTCGAGGGTGGGATCGTGGCCATCCATTGAATTTTTGAACGTCCATCCGATGCGTTCCCTCCGCGCGTTCGTCGATCGATTGGTACTGGCACTTTTCCACGAACTTGGAAGCCTCGAAACAGTCGGCTCGCCGGCCATTTGACACCAAACATGTCGGCGCAGTGAACTGAAATCCCGCTCAAACAGAAAAGTGGTTAGCCCCCGGGGCGAGTGCTGCGACCAGAACCGTTTGCCCCGGCTAGGACACTGCTGAGCCGCCTTTATTAGCTGTCAACCGGCAAACGTCTCGAGGTGCTCTTTTTTCCTTTCCCTTCTCTCTCTCTCTCCCCCTCTCTCTCTTTTCTTTTTTCTTTTTTTTTTACGAGAAACGAACGACACTCTCGTACATGTGAACTTTTCCTGAGCGCCCTCCTATGGCATCGTGGGACTTTGCACGCGGCTTAGGCTACCGTTCGCTGAAGTTTTATCTGATTTCGGTGTAACGGCTGAAACGGCTGCGGTACTTCCTTGTTTGCGGGTTTATCGTGCGCTGTAAGTGAGGGGAGGATGAGTATGTAGATTGGGGTTGAAATATGTAAGGGAGTATGTTTGAGGTAATTATTTTTTGGGCAAGTCAGTGCGCAGGAAAGATCGAGCGTTTTGGGGTAGTTATTATTTTTCGGGGTGCTATTAGTAGCTGCTCTGATGTGGGTTACCGGTGATTGATATTTAACTCGTTAGTGGTCATTGATATTCGAATAATTGACTTCGACCTTTCTTCTATAATTTTGTATTATATTTTATATTATATTATTGCAATGTGCGTAAAACACGAGAGTTTATTTTTATATGAACATTTTTATATGTTCTACTTTAAGTATAATACCGAAGAAAATCGATATAATACATATTTCAGTAGAATGAATATTCTATGCGAAGATAAATCATACAAAGGGGTATGTTATTTCTGAAAGATATCGGACATTGAAAAATACGATAATTAAAGGTAGATAATTGTACATCACTGGGTCTCTCATTAGCTTGAATTAATGCGTTCGGTAATCTAGCGGGTTTAAATGCGCACACGAGAAAGAGGGGAAAAAATAAACATTCTGACGCCATGGGTAAAATGTGGAGAATTGGTGCTGCAGTAAACGTGTCGAGGTACCATTACGTATTAGGTACCATTTCCAAAAAATATGGCGCTCTCTAGCGCAGGCTAAGAGCGCACATAAATTTGGAAGAATTTTATCTCGATACCTGGGATGCGTTTTAACAGTAATTGCCGTGCATCTTTAGTTACCGTTTTAATCGACGACTCTTTTCGCGTATCGGTTTGGTTTTAACTGAAATATTATCATTAAAAGGCATGATAGTCGTATGAAACGAACGGAATCGTTGGCAGCGTTACGCTGCACGTATGCATACAGTTTTATCAACGGAGCCGCGCTCTGCGAAATGAAAATATCGGTAGCGACAAGCTATCGGGTATCGGGCATCGAAAAACGTGGACACGATTTACAGTAACGATAATGAAAACTAAATGCCGTCCCGATAACGATTATTCGCGTTCCGGCTTCGATTCACTGACTTCACACAAATCCATTACAAAATCCGCGAAAAACATTTCGGCCAATAAATATGAGATCAACGCGATTGCGTCTGGTCGTCAAACGAAAAGATCGCTGGAAAAATGTAATGCGATCGTCGATTCTGTTACGGGGTTGAAAAATATCGCGATTTCAGCCCGTAATGCGACCCGATAACCGATAACTAATTATTATGCGCGGCGTAGAATCGCTCTTGCTTCTACCTTATTATCATTGTTATTATTTTATGGAAAAATCGTATATCACTCGTTATATTACTGCAGAGGTCAAAGTGATCGTATCATGTGAATACCGGTTGCCGCGAGGCTGAAAATATTGCTGTAACTTCAGCTCGTAATGTGAGTAGATAATCGATATCTGATTATACTGTGCAACGTGAATTTTAAATTACAATATCCATTGGGTAATTCTTGTAGAGTTTATGTTTCTGGAAACGAGTCCGTAATAGCAAATACACAGGAAGTATCTTGAACTTGGAGCGTAGCCCTTTGCTTGCTATCGTTTCCCCAAAGTTATTCTTTGGAAAACGATATCAATTACCATTATTTTATATTTTCTGGAAGTTGAAAGTGGTCGAGCAATTTCACAGAAATCTTGAAAATCGAATCTGAAATTTTTTAGAATTTAGGAACTTAAAAATTTTTACGTCGTTGTCAAAAATCTTGGGAAACTCGTATTCTTCTTAAAATTTGTTGAACAGTGTTATCACGCGTAATGTAGTATAAATCTGCTCTGGTTTAGTTTTTAGGCAGCAGTCATTACAATTGTTAGTATTCGACGAGAAGTTTGTGTAATTATTTATGCGAATCTTAATATTCGGAACGTTTAAATAATTGAGTATTAATTTTTGGTATAAACGAGACGAATCGAAAGATCTGATAGTGATGTTCAAAAGATTTATAAAATTAGGTTTACGACCCTATCTGTATTAGGAAAAGAAATCAGTCCCTACATTTAAAACCCTGTCGCACCTCGTGAAAACATAATATTCAAACCAACTTGTCACCAATACCGCATTTTATAGCAGAATCACGAACCATCCAATGTCCATTTATTAACAACTCCATCTCAACGGACAGTAACACGAGACTCCATCATCATCATCGCCATAAAGTGTGCATCAAACGATCACTCCCAGCCCTGAACAATGAACGAGCTTATCAACCCCCTGTTAATCTTCCCACCTTACTGATCCATAAAAACTAACGACATACCCTCTCATCCCGATAGCACGCGTCAATAATCCAGTCTACGCGATGAACCTGAGAACGTGAGAAATATCCACGCAACGCGGACCACCGACTCGCCTAATTTCCCTATTTAAATCAGCCCCGAAGGTTCGAATCGCGAGGCACTTAACACCTCTCTCGGTGTTCCCCTTGACGCATCGATCACGATCGAGCAACGAGGATAACGATCTCTCCCGACCGTGGTCCGTGTTCTGGTAATAAGTGGGTGGCACGGAAGAAGGCAGAAGTACGTACTCGACGAGACTAATACGTTGAACCGGAACCAAAGAGGGTGTATGCATTAAACGTAATTTAAGTCAGCTAACCGGAGACCGGTTTAATATGCATTGCATAGAACGATAGCCGTAGATAGACGATGAGAGGTGAAACCAGCGTTAAGTTCGCGCCACCGTGGCCTCCTCTGCTCGAACTGTAGGAAGAAAGGCGGAAAGGGGTGGCGAATGGGTCGAAAAGGGAAGAACGTGTTGCTCTGTTGGTCTGAGAGAAAGGTTCGTGGAACAAGAAGGACGCGTGGTGGTTGCCGTTCGAGTCTTGATGGAGAAGGGCGCTGGAACGACACAAGGGTTCAAAAGGGGTGGATGGAGAGAGGGAGAGGGAGGCGTAGCGAGCATATCCGGTGGTAGAACGACAAGAGAGCCGGCAGGGAATAGGCCACGCGCCATGTGGCGGGCACAGAGCACGTCGCAGCACCCTTAATCCGTAACTTAATTAATGTCATCGGTACAGGGGTAGGAGAGTGTAGGTGGAGATGGCGGAGGTGGTGGAAGCTCATTCCCTAAGTTGCTTTTCACGGTGACGCCTCGCCATAGACGGTCCTGGTAATCTTGCAGCGCAGCTCCGGAATTGCGTGAGAACCGGCTGCAGAGACCTCATAATTCGCGAGTGGTTACCTCTGATAATGGCGGAATTAACGGCCGGCAAAAGGGCGTCCGACCAGGGATTCGGTTTAGATTTTGGCGAATTTTAAGTTCGTTCAGTTGGTTTACGCTTGATAAATGTAGTCAAGCGGCTTTTCCTCTTCTTGTCGCTTCCTTCTTTTTCTTCGCATTTTTCCCACCTATCGCGGATCCTCCTCTGATCCTCCTCTGCGAATAAGTTTCGGGTTGTTTCTTTTCCAAGGAATTCACGGGGGTGAGTTTATTCGGATTAAAGGTATGCGATTAAATCACGTAAAATGTGTCACCTGGATCCTCTATTATCTGAAAATTCTCTCATCCCAGCACCTATGTTCCCCGATTAATTCGAATAATCGAGACTCCGTTATATATGGCTAAAGGTGAGGCAGAGGCTCCAGGAATATTTGCATCCGCGATTTAGAATTATATTTCGCTGAATAATTGGAGTGTCCAAAACAGTTTAAGTGGAAAGGAGTGTACACACTTACAGACATTACTCGTGCATAGTCTGCATACATTGTACGTGGATATTGTGCACGGACTGTTGTATTGTGGGTCGCATATTATGTTATGTGTCCATATCATGTTAGCTCTGGACTATCCGCGAACATCCAGATGTTGTATGCGGACATACGCCTGTAGATAATATCTGTAAGTCTGCACACGTGTTAATGCGGTAATTGCAAGAGATTAAATGTTTCGGAATATTTAACAGTTCTGTCAGTATTTCTAAATATTTTTGACTAATCTCGTTAAATTCTTCGCCATTAATACAATTCCATGTTTCAACGTGTGCACATTTTATCGGACATCAAATTTTCGAATGTATTTTATTGGGATTATGAGTAACAGAAATAACTATCTCTATTTTATAATTATCTTTATTTTATCCTTATGAAGGAATATTTTATGTGTTAACTGTTCATATGGTGAGACATAACTAGAGTAATGGAAGAGGGTATGCGATTGCAGCTCGTCCTGGTCCCCTAATTTTTATCTAACTCGTGAAATAAGCACTTCATGCGTTCCCGCAACCTCTAAAAAGATCTAAAAAGTACTCTCTTTAATAGTAAATGCCACAGTTAATGTCATATCCAACCCCTTTGTTTCGTCCATTTTAGAACAGTCTGTATAAATTTTGTGACACAGGTATTTTACAAGGAGGTGGTCTTTGGTTTTCACCTTTAACATTAAACCTCTCAAGTAATAAGTGTAAGTAAACGAGAGACTCTTTGATTAACACTAGAACTACCAACCCAGTGAAAATGACTGGTCCCAGAATTTTCCTTTTTGCAATCACCGAACACATACACCTGCTTTAAGAATAAAATTGGTATCAACTCGTATTAAAACAGAACTGTAATCAATATATTCACTCGTATTCATCCTTATCGCTGAAATGACTATAATCTGTGCACGTTCTAGTTAGGTACCCATTAAAGATCGGTAGTTCTAGTGTTAAAGATATGTACATCTATTTCTCCTAAGGGTTTGATTTTTGTATATACGTTAAGACGTATCTTATTTTCAACATACGTTATTAAACGTATTTAAAAATGTCCATTACGATTCGATATTTTTAGGATTATCAGTCGACAAAGAACATCTCGTTGAAATATCGTGTTTCCGAACTATCCAAACAAGTGAGCGAAAGTAGATTTACCAGAACGTTCCATCCGACCAAGCATCTGTCATACACTCGCAACACCTAACAAAGTCTCGCTTCGTACTTCTAAGACACCCGGTATCTTCGGCTGAAACTTCCACGCCAGTGGAATCCCCGTCATCCCGACGAGTCGTATCGAACAACTGAAGCGGCTGTGCAGTTCATAACTATTTTCTCATCTTCGATATCGAACAACGGGTCGCCTGTGACGGCGTTTCAGGTCAGTTGCCATCCGCGACTCTGTCGTTTCGTGTATCCGATGCTCTCGTAATTATCGCGAACCGTTGAATTCGAGCTGCAAGCTCCTCGTAACCCGGTTCGAGCAAGTCGTCGGCAAGGCTAAGAAAGCAATCTCGGTAATCACAACCTGGCATCACGCATCGCTTTTGCTCCCCCCCTGTTTCATCGGTGTTCATCCCTTATCGCGTTCGTTATATCGACTCACCCCCCGCATTGCCTGTGGCTGTTTCGCATGACGTTTCACACCGACTTATATCCTATTACGCAATTCCCTATTCCCTCGGGTAATCAAATATTCTTCGACGTTAGGATGGATCTTGGTGCGCGTCAGTGCTCGGCACCGTGCACGTGGAAGCTTGCGCGCGCGCCAACACACGCTTGTCCTTTGTTCCCGTTTCGCATTGTAGCTATTGTCGTGCATCGCGAATGGACACTTGAGTCGAGGTATTTGTTCTGTTGCATTGAAGCCACAGTTCCCTTTCCGCGACGGGATCCGCTTGCCTCCCGGAAATTCGACGAGGATCTTGTTCGGTACACCGGTCTGGGTTTGCGTCCCACGAGCTACTTAACTGTTTCGCGGCACGCCGCTGCTGCATTCGGTTTATGTTGCGCAATAGTTCGATGTTTCCGGGATTTAGCGCGTCTAACTATGTTCGGGGCAAAGAGCTATACACGAGATCAAGACGGGAACCGTCGCTGCGCTCAGGAATTTTATTGTCTTTGACGATACCACGGTGATGCTGTGGGTTCTTCGAAACTCCAGGTTTGGGGTAGTTCTTGGTCTAAATTACAGACGACTGGGTATACCGAAACACGGCGAATTAAATTATTTCAGTCCTTTATTCTCGCTCCGACAGACTCGTCTTAGTTGCTGGAAGTGTAGCTTTGGTCTGACAGTTTGTTTCGTCGTCTTTCATCATCGCTAAATTTTGTACTAATTCTTCGGGACCCTTGAAAGAAATATATTCGTTAATTAACCGTTTGACTGCCACGCCGAAATCACGAGTATTGCTTGAGATGTCACGGGAGTGCACTACTAGGTGCAAGATTTGTTTCTAATAATTTTTTGATTTGTGTTCTAATAAAAATTTTTAATTGTACAATTGGACACTTTTTATTTCAAGGTATCTTCTAATTAGCGGTTATATTAAAAATGCACTAACTGTCAATTGTTAGTTTTACTAGTAGTTCAAGCGTTCCAGTCATCAATGACCACCGTGGCGTCATAGGGGAAATTATGGTCGGTTATATATGCCCAACGTAGCAGTCAAAGTCTTAAGAAATATTTGACTGAAAGTGTTAAATTGTTACGAAGTGACCTGGTCATTTGACAAGAATATCTGTGAATTAATTATGTCACCATTTTTCACTTGGTAAATAATTGCGTTGGACTCCTATTTGTTATGCTTAAATTCTCGAATATTTTGTTAGAACAACGGAAGCACGGGGATTAAAATACAGATAACACAGCACGTGTTATCGCTGTAATCTTCACGTGAGTTAAATTAATGGTACACTTCATTAATCTTAAATACAGTTGAGACTGGACGGAGGTATCAGAATGGGACTTAATCGTATTTAGACAAGACACGTTGGACGATGACTCGAAGTAACAGTTAAAATCCAGGTTGAAACACGAGTATGCATGGGACGAGTATGAGTTACACGAGGGCGTCTCGAAAGTCGGAAAGCCAACGGATATAGGTGTTCACCTTCTGCGAGCTGGAATTTCACTCCGTGTAATATTCCAACAGGCATGGTTTATTAAACAGCTATTTTATAATTACAGCTGCTGGCTGAAATCCTCTTATTAAAGCGATGCAACGCAGCGCTGGCGCAGGAGCCATCATTGTTCCCGTCTGAGGGAAAAGTCCTCGAAAGAAATAGGCAATTTTTGAGTCAATACCTCATTGTATTGTACGTACGTATCGTTTATGACATGTTTCGCAATTTTTCGTGCTCTCGTTCGCAATATCCTTAGATGTCGTAAAGTCTCGTAACGACGTATATACAGTCTGTTGACGACTCCACGGGTCGCTCTTATGACAACTTTCATTCGAGTTCGGTGCTTTCGACAGTCAGTCGGAAACAGTCTTTAGATAACTCTCGCAGGACAGCTTTCATTCGAGTTCGGCCCCAGTTCGGTTCAGAGTGAGTATGCTATATGTGATCGTTTAGGACTTAAGATTCGATTATTCGTCTACTAGTCTTTGTAGGAATCCCACGATGATGTCTTCGTTGTTTCGGTCGGTGTTGCCTGTTGGTATCCTCCCTTGGTCGTTGTGCTATGATAGGGTAGCAGATAGAAAGACGAAAGGAAAAGGAAAGGATGCGTTTCGTCATCTGTAAGGATACTTTCTAGCAGACTCTGCCTTAGGCAGGGATACTGTTGAAAGGTCTGGAAGTTATATAATATATATAGGAAGCGAAGGTTTTCCGAGAACTTGCCAGAAAGTCCTCGAACCTCCTTCAAGTTGGAATCCATCTAGTGCCGAGGGTGAGAATGAACGATCGCTACATTTTCCTTTGGATCAAACCAGTTGAATAATGGTAATTTATTAGACAGCATTCGTCAAAATATCGGCCTATTATACGTGCTAATTATTGGAACCCGGATTTCAATATACAATACAGGTTCTAGCAACAAGACTACGTTGGAAAAATGCAAGTCGACGGAGAGGAAAACATTAAAACTGAAACTGAAACTGAAACTGACTTTTCGCAAATTTTGTGGGTGATTATATAATGTTAGTTTTTGGTGGGGTGAAGATGACCATTGACCCTTAGTGAAAGTACTTAGGAATGAGTCAATTGTATTTAGACTCTGAAATTGGTCTGCGTTTATCAGCCAAGCCCTTCTAGTGACTAAGGACCAACGAATCGTTAGTCATCCAACATAATAATAGAAGTGTTTCTGATCTTATGATCAAAATACCAGCTTTCTGGATAGTTGCAAATAATAGACGTTTTCTTTGACATGAAATTACTTTATACTGAAAAGTAAGAGAGATTAAGCACCTCGAACTGAAAGGAATCATTGTGAAAAAGAAGTTCAGGATGCGAATACGAGCGAGAAGGGAAGAGAACGGAGCTAAAGCTCGCAGAGCATAGTCACGAACGTAATCTGGCAAACCCCGTTCGAGCATCAGTTTAGCTGGATCCAGCGGCGTCGGGATGCTCGGTTTTCATCAGGCCACGCGACGCCGTGTAATTGAAATGTACATCGGCGTTACGGTGTAATGAACCGACAGGCTTCTCTCTGCCTGCGCGAGCGAAGCGTATTCCCGGAAAGTATGTAGCTTTCATTTGTACGAAATTGAAACTGTAATTTATCGGCGTCGTCCGTTTCCGCCGCGCCAAGACAGCGGTATGGAGCTTTCAGCGCTTCGTGGGACAGCCTCGTGTGTTCCTCGCGGGCACGAGTCGCGGGATTTAGCGGTTGATATCACTCGGGAAACGTTCGAAACCGTCTGGCTTCGGGTTGCCGCTTGGAAAACCGTGGCTGCGGATTCTCCCGCGTCGAATTCGCGCGTGTAATTGCACTTCAAAAGCTGAGACGGCGCGACGCTGTGCGATAGTAATCGATGGAGAGTGAGATACAGCAGAGAGAATGCCGGGGATCGGAAACGGGAGGAAGTAGTGAGAGGAGCGGGTGAATTCTCATCGATTCGAGATTAGATTAATACACCACGGGTACAATAGCGCAATTGGCGAGGCTTGCTTGCTGATTAGGATTGTATTCTAAATAGGTACGGAGAGAATGGATAGACCTATCGTATTCGTAGGTGTAGATAATATTGAACTGGCCAGTCTATTCTATAGGTAGATGAGACACAGAGGGTACGTCCACTGGCAATCCTTCAGCCTTTGCTGGACAAGTATCAGATTGCATTACTGCTCACTTTAACCGAGTTCGATCCCCTTGACCAGTCACCTTCCGATCCTATGCAGGCTGCAGCTTCGTCACAATTCCACGTCCTCCAATGAGAGGACAAAGCCAACAGTACTCTAATCGAAGTGCTCGTTAGGTGAGTTTGACATGTGGGATCGTATTTGGGTTGATTGACATGTGATAGTATCGTTGGCTTTTTAATAGAATAAAATAAGCTTGTAAATAGATTGACAGCGGCTGGCTATGGAACAAGAGAGATTCGCTATGGACACACTTTTCTGACCTTTCTTATGTGGTAAATGATCGGATTAACAAATCAAAAGGGACTTTTGATTCTGATTATATTTTGTATTTCTTGATGATATATATTAAACAAAAGTTCAAAGGCTTCTATGATGCGTGGTGCACACTGTGCACTGTCAAAAAGTGTGTCCCGTCGAACCCTTCAGTTAGGTTTCTATAGGCTCTATGACAACCCATTGCGTCATTCAACTTAGCTTCGAGAATTGATAAACTGGATGGTTCTTCGAAGCAAAGATGGATCTCGATGCAGGTTGACACTATTCAGATAAAGATTCCTCTCACGATATATCGTTGAAATCTATCATTTGGAATATTTCTGGATAAGAATTCTTTGAACTATTTGCATAATTTAAAATTAATTTATGTAAGAGGAGGAGAAGAAAGGGCTGGATTAAATAAGTCTGTTACTCGATGGCCGATTTTACTTTACTTCGTTGAATCAAGGTTTCTTTCTCAATCATGCTCTTTCCTCCGCAACCTGGTCCTTCCACTCGCATTTTGCTCTGTCATAAACATCCATTCGATCTTCTTGCACGCGGTCACTTTCGTTCTAGGCCCAAATACTCTTGGCATTCTTTCAGGGCCGTACTCACACTCGTTCCAATCCTACGGATATTTAAGAGTGGTAGGTAATCGAATGCTGAAAATGATAGACATTTTTACGTATCCGCTGTGAAATACAAGGAAGAAGTTTGAAATCGATGACTGGAAGGATATAATCGCGTCGTGGAGAATTCACCACGTGACATTTGCAAGCATTCGCAGTTGGTGTAGGGAGAGAGGGTTGACAAAAGGGGTGGTATATTTATTCAAAAAATCGCGATCGAAGGAAACGCTTGGGCCTTTCCGAAGCTCGACACGTAGTAGCGTGTCGGCGAGGTCGAGGTAAGCAGTTTGACACGTTGAATACGAAATAAGGCGTTCTGAATACGTTAAATAGGCGAAAGTTAACATCCAGGCGCCGACGATCCGAGTTTGTATCTCGTTAAAGCTTTCCACATCGACCCCCCCTCGCCGTGTTTCCGCTCGCAGCCGCCACGCCGTTTTGGTGACACAAAGCATTGTTACGAACGCTCCTACCGTCTGCCACAATGCATTTCCACTTGGAACTGCAGAATCAGCTGCATTTTAACGATAAGCCCGACGCCCGACCAGCCGCGTTACGTAAAATCCTTCGTTTTAATCGTTCGCGGTTTGCGATTTTCTACCGTTACCCTCGATAACCCTCGTAACGAGCTGCCTGGCAAATTAACACCGGCAAAGAATGTCGTCCGTGTACAGCGTTCGGTACAGGCTCTGCTTTGATTCGGCGGATAAACCTCCGTGAAATGGAGAAACGGTTCCATTACATACGCAGACCCGTGGAGGTCTTCGCAGCGCGGTTTAATTAAGACAAACGTGTGCAGGGGTATGAAACGCGGTAGCCCCTGGAAATAATTAACTCGGTCGAATGAGAGGCAGAGGAAGCGTATAGATGATCTTTGGGCGAATTTGAAACGCTACTGGTACAGCGAGATTAAAGCTAATCGCGTTATCTTGCATATCGGTGCACTCGTATTACCTATCATTGCATTGAAACTCTGCCCTACGTCTACTCTAGATGCAAATAATTTCCAATGCCGTGCGAAATATCTTTTTCTTCTTTTAATAGTCTACTGTTATTTGATTCGCATTTACTAGTGCACATTTTGGGCGTCAAGCACCTGTAAAAGTAATCGGACACGTGACCTGTAAACAGCTAGGTTAATAGGTTAGGTTAGGAGACTAACCAATAGGCTAGTAACCCACTCTAGCCAATAGGTCAGTAACTCATTCCAATCAGTAGGAACATATTCGAAAGATTAAAGGATGTGGATAATTCGAGAATTCGGAGTCAGTGAATTTTAAACAGAACCTAAGGGTTTTAAACCAGCCTTTATACCAATTACAGTACAATTTTATATTCATTGTACATGCAACAAATAAATCCGTATAGCTACCGAATCACTCGTCCTCTTTGAATTTGAATTTATTCAAAGCCCAGGGATTAGACCGGAGAAACTCGAATCACCCCTTTCGTGATAGATGTGCTCGTGACACTGCATATTTCTAAGAACCCGCGAATCAAGACTGAGCTAATTTATGAGACGTTTTGTACCTTTTCCTGGACAGTATCCATCTTGGATCAGTGGCAGGAAATAATCCATCATTCCGGGAGCTTTCTTTCTGCGGTAGCTTTCCGTGTTACGTTCTACCATGACAAAATTGGGACTCAAACCCGTGGTTCGAGTTCCTGCCACGCGGGGATTCCGCGAAGAATTTTAGCAATGAAAGAAGCCAATCCGAGGAGTGAGGAATTCCAGCGATGAGGGTAGTTAATGGCGGTGGAAAAAGGATTCCGGTAATAAAGAAAGCAGGGCACGGGCGTTAAATGAGGGATTCCGTGAAATAAAAAAAAAATTTAACAGAGAGACAGCGAGGAGGAAATTTAACGAATAAAGTAGAAGTGGCTGAAGGACAACAAAAGAGGAAGCAGAGGCGGGATCAGAGGAAGCACCAGCGATAGGAATAACAAGGAATGTCATAAAAAGGCGGAAAAATAACGTCAGAACAGGGGTTGAAATGGCTTTCACGAGTGAAAATATGACGGACGGATTCTAAAATATTCTCGAACAAAAACGTCCTTCAAATTCGTAGCATGTCCTACTATCAGGTGTACGACAGGAATCTAAGAATAGCGGCTTTGAACAGGATGGAGTTGAATAAACTCGTCGACGCGAACATGCCACGTAATGTGATATAAACTTCCAAACGACTGGTAATGTAACAATGCAATCACGCGTATTCTATTCGTTCGTGTCACTGTTAAAAGTATTATTTACGAGACTCGAAAAATGTTTAACATTAAACGTACCAAACGGGGTCAAATAACCCCTTTCAAAATTTACTTTGTAAATTACATCACGTGTAATTCATTGTTCAAAGTGTGGATTTGGTTTTATCATTGTGAATGCGAGTGTGTGAGGTGAATGTAGATATGTATATTTTTAGAACTGCGAGTGAATGATCCAGAATGCGTGGTATTGTGCAATTGTTATAGGTCAGAGCCAATATGTTGCGAGGAGAGTCAGTTTGTTATGAAAAGCGTGAAAGTGAACAGTGACGAGATAATAATAGTGTAGGATATTTTTAGGCATTGTTAGGACACGATGGTCGAAGTGTTCTTGTAGAGGACCCGCTAAGGTCTGGCGGCCAGATGGGTCTTAGGAGGTCGGGGCCAGGCCACGTGAGGTAGCCTCGCGCAGCCCTGGCTTTCCCATTGTAAATCGAGGGTGATCCTTCGTAGAACCTAACCTAGAAGGAGGAGTCCCTTCTACCCCTGAGCTTTGCTTGGAGTTAGTTTTCTCCTCCTTCGAGGGACACCCTTGCCTTCCAGACGAGCTTCAAAAGGCCCGCTCTGGAAGATACAGTTTAGTTGCTGGTAGTTCGTCTGTAGTTCGAGATAGTTGTCTTTGAGTTGCTTATAGTTCGTTAGTTCATCTTTAGTTGCCTTATAGTTCAGCAGTGGAGTTGGAGTTGCGACTGAGTCAAGTTCAGTCCCTAGTCTGCAGTAAATTTTGGAAGCCATAGTACTCTCCAGCGTAGTAGAGACTGTGTGACCCTACAATAGTGATACGAGATTTTCATATCTGCCCGATATTCGGCCAAGTAAAGAGCGGATCGTTACTTCAGGGTAGAACAATCCGGCACCTTTTAGAATGTTCGGGCAAAATAACAATTGGCTGTTGACTATAAAATGGACGTCTTCCACCGAAGTTCAGAGTAGAACTGTCAACCTTTCAATAGGGGTAATCTATTCAGTGAGGTTTTCATTGTAAATCTTCGGCAATCTAGCGATCGAACTTGTCCAACTTGTATTAAGAGAAATTTCACCACACATACCTAATCGTTGTAATCTTTTTGTGACGTGTTTATGTAGGATCGGATTTGTGGGGATTGACTGAAGATAGTCAATCTTGGCTTCTTAATGGAATAAAATAAGCTTATAAATAGAATAACGGTTGTGAAACAAGAGAAATTCGCTATGGGCACACTCTTCTGATCTTTTTTAGACTGCTTGGACTTGCATACTCACTGACTGACTCTGGCACACTGACCGACACACTCTCTGCCACACTCTCTGCGCCCTTGCACCCTTATTTAAACCATTCATTCTATCCTTTTTCCACATTCAGGTTTTCCTTCCTAATCATGCCTCTCTCGCCAAAATCTCGGTGGACCAGGTTCTTCAAACACATACGGTACTCTTAAACTAACTTCCAATCGTCTATCGCACTCGGTTGTCATACACATGCACTCAATCTTCTCGTATGCGGTCACCTTTGTTCTAAGTTCAGACACTTTCGACATTCTTTCGACCCCATGGTCATTTCCAATCCTACATGTATATTATAATTTGTAATAAATATATAATTGTTGAACATCAAACTCACTCAAAGTACATTCATTGTTATTCCTTTCGCTCATCTGACTTTCTGTAAATTCTCATATTATCCGATTGTTTAATTTCTCGCTTTCCGTTCTTCTCTTAATTTATTTTTTATCAAGAAAAATTCCTTGCATACATTATATACCACGCGGGGTCGTTTGATGACCCCCTATGGTAAAAATAGGCATGTGTAAAATCCCTGTACGTTTAGTATTAATTAAATTCGAAGCGATAATTCTTCATTTTCTAATATCGTTGTTTAATCAATCATCTCATCAGAACTAAAACTTCCGACGCCATTTTCTCCATTCGCCATTTTGATTTACGAGCCTTGCTTTCACGAACATACCCACGGTTCCGAATTCTTGCAAAACAGGAACGAACTGTATTAAAATAATTGCAGATTATAGGAAGGTGAACGCGAGGAAAGAAAGTTTAATTAACAATCCAATTAGCGATAATATTTTCGAATAAAGCAGAAAGAGAACGTGAACCTTGTTAGCGAACTGCGTGAAAAAGTTAATCTGGAACGCTGCAAGTTGCGTGGTGCGAAAACGGGATTTTTTCGTCCCAAAGTATTCTCCAAAAAGGGTGATTGTTGTCGAAGCATCGTCAGAATGCAGGATCACGAGTTGGCGAAATATTTCGCGCTCAAAGGGACAAGGGAACCGTGTTAGAAATCGAACGCGCACGTGTAATCTGCATTTTCGAATTAAGATGAGAAAGAAACGCGGGACGCCAGGGTTTTATCGGCGAATTTGAAATGCTAATTCCATGAAAAATTTCATAATGCAAGTTTCAAGGGTAGCACGCTATGAAAAACGTCTTTGAACGGGTATGGCTGTCGCAGTTTCGCGATTTGTCCTGCTCTCGCGTATTTCTTTCCTGTCTTCCGTATTTATAATTAATTCAGCTTTTACTCTCATAATTCGCTGCCCTTTTAACCCTCGGAGGGTCGAAAATTACGGAATATAAATTGTATTTCTGGTCTGAAAATCAGTGTATTCGTATGACGTATTTTGTTAATAAATTTTGTTATATAAATGCAGAAAATATATTGGATTTCGGCTCTCAACCGAACGAAACGCGTTAAAATGCCCAATTTTTTAAATAAATCGTTTACAGTAATATTTTCGTGTATTGATACGTATCTTGATTTCGAATTTTGAATGTTTTCGACAGATATAACAGTATTTTTAGGCATGGAAATATAAAACATATATGTTTGAAACAGATATGCGAATCCTTACATATTTGGAGAATAATAAATTAAATTTGCTAAATATTTTTTCTTTTTTTTTTGTCGTTAAATTGTTAATTTTGTTGTTCCAACGTATAGTAACCTGACCCTTTATAAAGTCTTCTGAAAGTATATTTTATATAAACAGGTGTCGTTCAAAGTTAACAATATGGTGGATGCGAATATTTCTGTAACTCTATTTTCTCTATCTTCATTGACATAATCGATGTTCTACCATACTCGTAATTAATTTTTATAGTTGTGCTACCTGGCGATGTACAATCCCTTGTCGAGTACTCGTATTAATTGATAAATACCGTTACTTTATTTGTACCTTTATTTTACAATGTGCATGAAAAATGTTTTATTTGTTTTATTTATCGTGATAAATGAAATAATGATTCTCCGAGCTTCTATAAATTATTTCCTTTCTTCCTCTCTACATCTTTTTCACTTTGACCTGTTCAATTCTATTTGGTTTAATTCGTAGTTCATCCGTGTCGAGCACGCTCGCACGAAAATATCGACACCATGTGTCTCCTCACGGTGTTGTATATAACGAGATACCGCTTCGCCTACCTGTTCGTTTCGTTTACGTTCCACTGTTGGACAGCCCGTTATAAATAAGAAATGTTAGCTATCGGATTGTCCATATGGTTCCCCATGGCACAGGAGTAAAATTCTATCCGAAGAGATTTCGCGTTTCGTGTCTTCCCGTAGAAATTGCATTCGGTACGTGCGTAGATTTACCGACAACTGCACACATACGCTATAATTTACTGTGAACAACTGCAGGTGCACGTATTTTCTTCATCTTCTGATGGATTTTTAGTGGATTCTACTGCATCGATAATTTACCCGTGTTTATCTCGTATTTCCCGCGATCTGTAATGCGTTAGATAAAGCTAGATAATGCTAGATGAATCATATGCAGTCAGAGATCTGCTCGTTTAATGAACAACGACTGCCTTTTAATAACAAATAGATTTATTTAAACTAAAATATTACGCTATCAATTTCTCTCAATTCTTGAACTCTAACTCTCAAACACAGGATTTTCTTCGGATTTTTATTCCAAAATATTTTAGTATCGCAAGTTTTCCACCCCGTTATTTGTTAATTCGGTACTGATTCTATGTCAGTTCGAAGTCATCGGTTCTGTACCTATTACGTTCCTTTTCTATATCGGTTCTAAATCACCTAGATCCGACATCACGATAGAAACGATTAAAATACGGAAACATTTCTATTCCAAATTATCCACGATTTTCAAATAATTCCCGCCAGTGTCCTATTCTACTTCCAAACTGTTAAGGGGTTATAATACAAAGAAATAGTAGCCATTAGGTCAAAGACGTCTCCAGAAAATCACACACGCCGCCTTATCGGTAACCGGAGCTCGCATGATTTTACCAACTCTTACAAGTGCGATTCGTTACAATATATACATGTAGTATCGCAAGTTTTCCACCTCGTGTACAGGTAGCCTTAACTTAGAAAGTCACCGAGGGTTCGAAGGCCAGGTGGGTCGGAAAAACGCCGGTGATGCGTCAGACCCTTAGCACGACCATATTTGATCATGTTGGGGGAGGCTTTTGGAAAACGTTTACATGCTGAGGAAAATATAAAGGAAGGCAAAAAGTGGTTAGTAGACAGTTCTTAGTACACAGTTATTGGAAGACAGTTCGTTGGATGCAGTCTTTTGGTGCATTTCTTAGTAAACAATTTCAGTTGTGAGCGATTAGTTGTTGCAGGCTGAGTTGTCATTGCGTTGTCTTAAGTTGAAAGAATCGATATAGATTCGGGTAAAGGAACATTTCGTGTGTTTAATCGTCACTCACACGTTGTTAATTTATTATTAATAAATAATTCTATATACGACCACCAATCTCATCTCTACAATATATATGTTTATTACGAGCTGAATGAGACTAGGAGTAAGGTACATCTGAAAGATTAGACTAATAATTGACCTATGATTACTCGACTGACCTATACACTGCACTCTAAAATTTGCCTAAGTCTTTCTCTAACCGATTCTTCGTAACCTCTGGTCTAGAATTCCTCATCTGCACTCTTGCACCCTTATTTAAATCCCAACACTCTCTCCTTTCGTACGCAAGCTCTCTTCATTGATCACTCATTTCCCACGCGACCTCGCCCTCGGTGGGCCAGGTACTTCAGACACTAGGACGTATTCCTAGACTTTTGTTCATTGCTCGCACTCGTCGCAATATCGGTCATAAATATCTCATCCATACGATCCTTGCACGCCAGATATCACCCTGAACGCTCGAGCCGAACCCGATACCGTTCTTAACACGTTGACAGCTATGGTGGTCATCAGTGACCGGCGCTTATCTCCTCAGTGAGGCCATTGTGGTCACCAGTGTCCGGAGATACTAATTTTTTAAATTTCTGTTTGTTCTATTTTCACCATTTTCTGAAAATTTGGACAACGTAAATAAATAGAGAACTTTGAATGGAAGATATTAATAATTTGCGCCATTTTTTCTTTTTCCATTGCCATACTGTTTGATAATTCGTCGTTATATCCTAAGAATAATGGAAATTTTATCGTGGCTCCCTGAGCGTGCCATATGAAAAGTGCTTGGCAGTGTTAACCCTTTGCACTCGAGAGGTGAGCCTAAGTCATCGTTTAATCAAATTTCGAAGACTCATGTTAATTAACATATGAAATCTAAAATAACTTAAGATTGCATGAAATGTAGGAATAAAATAATTTTGAGTCTTAATTTATACCCGATTCTTTATTTACCGTTTCAAAAATATCCTTGACGTTACAGCAGAAAGTCTTTGAATCGCTATTTCTCTGTAACGAAAATAATCACCGAGTGCAAAGGGTTAATACCATTTTCGTTGTTGAGTCCATCACAGCTCGCAATACCACAGTAATATCAATTAGACCCCCCCTCCCCCCTCCATATTTCCATATTTTCTACTCCATCCCTGGATTCAATTTTTCCATCTAAATATACACTTACGCGACTAGTTGCATATTTGCAAAACTGAATTTTTTGGCAATCAGCGTTCTACGATGGCCGCAAAAATTGCTCGGCAAAGAAATCTCGCGTTTTCGCTGTTGCATTTTCGCTATCTCGTATTTTTAACCCGCCAACAAACAGAACGTAGCTGGTTCCAGCAGGGGCGGAAATCCAGCGAGCAAGAATTACTCTTTCGCGGAACGTAACGCAATAAAATCGGCCAGTATGAGGGATCGTCTGGTTTATTACTTTGTAATGCTTCGGGCGGTTCTTTCGCGTATTCTAGCCAACTTAAACATCGCTGGCGTATCTAATAAAGAGAGCACCGTATCCAGACAAATGGGAAGAATTTTTCATGCGCCTGGTAGGTCGCCACCGCGTGTGACGAAACGAGATTTTAATGTTTTGTAACCCCGTAACAAGCACCGGGGCCAGCCTACTCGAACGACGAACTCGAACGAACCAACCACGAATTCCCTTGAGCTCAAGGATTATACGGAACGGCCAGTTTTATTTACGTGCTTCTCTTTGACGCAGTACCAGACAGCATTCTAATGTTTATTCAGAATTCAGCTTGAATTATTTCGTACGCGAGGTAGCAAGGCGCTGTCATGAATGCTAACTATTGTCGGGAAGTTGCAGAAAAATTATCATAGTTCGTTATCGTAGCTGCAGCTTCCCTGGCCAACGTTTCGCACATTTTCGGGGGGCAGGCGTGAAGGAACTCGTATGATAATGAGTCTCGATGAAAACACTAAATTGCTGTACTGCGAGGAAGCGTTTCATTCTGTCAATTCCTTTTACGAATCATCAGCACAGCAAATTCAATTTTACTCCGTGTTTTTATTATTATTTTCCTCTGGAGCAAATAAACACGGAAACGTCTACAACGATGCTGCAAATTTTCTGTCACAAACTGAAGTTTCATCTTCACGTGACTGCTCGTGGGCACGGTATTGATCATAATTTCCAGAATTGTCAAGAGACGAATCCGAGGAGTAAAGAAATTTGATTGGATTAATCAAATTTCCATTCACGAAAGCTTACTCCAGGATGTAGGAATTCGAGAAAAATAGTACGAAGTGGAATTTCTCTATAATATCTGTAATCGCTGTCAGTTACCGAAACAAAACGCTTGGCGAGACATTGGCCATCAAACCGGATGGCTGTCGTCGCGAATCCGCAACGGGACGCCCCACGAAGATGGTCACGCGTCAGCTTAACCTGTGTCAATAGCAGCCAGGGAGAATTTTCGTGACAATTTTCGCGTGGGAACATGGCGATTTCGATATTTAGCTCGAGTCCCCTCGTCGCTCAGCCGTGCCATCGATCCACCTAGACGGGGCACAATTAAAGAGAAATTACGGAATCGTGGAGAACCGTGGGTGTCCGTTCTGACTGGAACGTTTCTATGAAACGCTACGCCGCAGTATCGATTGCAGCATGGTTTCACGAGATGAGACGGAGGGATCTTCCTGTGGGAACAGGGCCGCGTCTCGGTCCCGGGAAGAATCGAGTTAACCGTGCGGATACTGCCTCGAAATTCGGCTTCGAGCTAGCTCCTCCAAGAGCTCGTTTCGAAGGTACGCGCGAGGAAACTCGATGCTTGCGAGTTCTCGCCTTCTTTTTACGAAAGCGCGTGTTCCGCGGTTCATTTGCGGTTTCGCAAGCACCCGCGAGCGGATCGTGACACTGTATGTTCACGTGTGTGTACTAGGTGACATCCCATGCGCGAGCTACCCTCGAACAACACGGATAATTGGCTTCGTGTTATTCGACGCGCTAGTTAGGGATTAGGGGACTTAGAATTCGTTGGAGAGCGATGAACCATTGCTGATGATCCTGCTTAGCTGTGTCAAAGATCCAGTTATCCTGGTCCACCTGGTTTGTGTTTTTCGTGACAGTGGTCTGAGTCAGAAGCCTTGGAAAAATTATAATTTTATTTTATTATTTCATTTAACGTTGTATTTATTTTTGCTTTAACGTGACATTAAAGTGAAACTATTTTTGACATAACTGACAGAATTTAGCAAGACTCGAAGCTGGAAATTCGTATTATTTCAGGACACACGCCATTATCACAATCATTGTTGCATTAATAAGATCACCATTCGATTCCAGGTATTTATTTCCAAAAAAAGAAAAAATCAGAACAATTAGGAAAATGGAGATTTTCTTTGCTTTCATAGTTACGTTATTCCTAGTGAAGAAGTTCAAAGCAATTAGATGGAAACTAAATCTTAGAATTTCCAAATTTTTTAATTATTTATAGTTTTCTAATTTATATGACGCGATTATAATATTTCTGGAAATCTACAGTGTGCAACGTTATATTATAAAAATATTCTAATTTCCGATTTTGACCGTGGATTGTACAAACGAAAAACCATTTTACCTGTCTATTGATCTACCACGAGTTCGTGGAAAATCTTGACTTACGCATACGTGAACGGGGCGCTATGAAAAATAATATTTGAGCAGTCGGAGCGAAGTTACATCGGACGAAAGGAACTTTACTTTCCAACCTTTGTTCGCAGCTCTAATATTTTACGTTTGAATTCGTTCGACTATCGTACGTTGAGCGCGGAAAGATAAAGACACATAGAATCTAAAATTACCAAAGTATTGGGATACTCGCGGGGTGAGTTTAACGGTTGAACGGTTTATTCTCGCTTAGAAACGGGAGTTTCTTTTCAGTTTCGCCGGTCGAGGAAAACTTGAGCCCGGAACTCGCACGCGGGGGCTAGAATCTTGACAAATCGGTTATTCCTGACGAAGGCACGAATCCTTAAGAGCACCTTTCCACATTTACTCCGCGAGAAGAAGTGCATGAATAGAAAAGTCCGACTGTCGTCTATAGTCTGTCAGGGACATTTGCGCCACAGAGTATACTTCACCGGAGGAAGAACTTTTTTCTCTGTTACCTTAAAAATCCACCCCACGAATCCGGGATTTCGTTATCCTTGCATTTTAAATTCAATGTCCCTGTGGCGTACTTCTATCGCAGTATTTTCGGCTTTTAATATTATCGGCTAGCTCGGAGTTCGCGGATTATGCCTCTCCTTTTAATTCGATAGTTGAGGAGTTATGGTAAGTGGATTTTATTCATCCAGGATCCTAATTTTCTGGCTTTGTTTTAGTCAATTATTGATTCTCCAATTTTGGAAATTAACAGAAAGGAATTGTTTTATAATTTGTTTCATCGTTCGATTAATTTTTCCATCTCGATTGTATTCTTATCATTTAAATACGTCTGACACCCTGACTTGAGATAGAAAAAGGGTCTAGGATCCTAACTTTTCAGCTTTGTTTTAGTCAATTATTGATTCTCTAATTTTGGAAATTTACACAAAAGAATAGTTTTATAATTTGTTTCATCGTTCGATTAATTTTTCCATCTCGATTATGGTTTTATCATTTGAATACATCTAACACCCTGAATTGAGATGGAAGAAGGAAGAGAAAAGAAATTAAATTTTAATCGATAATAAAGCTCATGCTCATTGTTCATTTGTATGAAATTAAATAAAAATTATTTCAATTCCACTTAGACTTCGTCACGTTTAATTTTGAGAAGAATCTAATGAAAATCTGATAAATCTAATAAAAATCTAATATTCACTGTTAACCCCTTGCACTCGAGAGGCGAGCTTCAGTCACCATTTAATCAGATTCTAATTTAATAATTTAATAATTTAAAATTACCTAACGATGTGTGGAATGTCGAAGAAAAATAATTCTACGTCTTAATGTGCATATGATTTCTCATTTACCAGTTTAAAAATATCATCGACTTTATGACAGAAAGTCTTCGAATTACTATTTCTCTGTAACGAAAAAGTCGTCGAGTGCAAAGGGTTAATTAATATATCAAATTTAATGTAATGTAACAGTGTGCGAGGTATCGAAATCAAATAATTCTACAATTCTATTATCATACAATTCTTTATTTACTGCTCAAGAGAGTATCGTCAGATTTTTAGTAGAGAATCATTGAATTTCTGTTCTTCTCTAGCCAAAAAATTGTCAAGTGCAAAAGGTTAACTTATGATTGATCTTCTTGGTCATTTATGTATGTTCCAATTGATTTTTGACACGAGACAATTGCATGTACCAACATATGCATCCATAATTCTCGACAGTAGCGTACCTATCAAGCCACAGACACGTCGATGGGCTTAAAATCCAGCAGAACGTCGGCCATCTTCTTCTCCGCGGAGTATGGTTCCTCACGTAGGTCTCCTCTATCGTTTGCATCAGTCGGCAAGGAGTTAATACATTTTTAATTGTCCTCAAGTGCGTGTAGCGAGCACGTTCTGCCGGCTTTACGAGCAGTCGCCCGTTCTCTCTCGTCTCCTCTCCCGCTCTCTCTTTGTGTACCTGCCGGTTGCACTTGGCCGTGTATTAAATTCTTGATGTTAATGGACGCACCGTGGCATTTAAATTGCTGCATTCCGGCGAAAGGTTACCGGCACCTAATTAATTCATATCCGAATCCGTCAACGAGATTTGCATATTTAACACCCTTTACTGCGTTTAAACGAGCTGGTTGCCGACGCGTCTCGGGCACAGCAAACGGAAAAAACGTGCTGTTCGTGGCTTCTGGCTTCTGCTCGATTTCTCACTAATTTTTCAACTCGTTCCTGGAACATATGCACCGATGAGTACACTTACCTGACCTGTATTTTAGTTACTTCGCTGAGGGTTAATGGCGGGGGTTGAAAGGTGCGTATACAAATGTGATTGGGGATATAATTGCGGGATAAAGAAACGAAGTTCTTGAGAATCGAAGAACTTGCGAATTTTTATACATTTTTTCCTTCCAAATTTTATTTTCTCTTAACAGTCGTGATTTCGTGGATCGATAGTTGAACCGTTCACTGCACAAATTGATTAACTCCATAAAACAAAAAGTGGAGAAATGCAATGGAATAATGTGGTTATGACTATACCGAGTGCTTTGATATTTAAATTTAAGATTTTTCAAAAAGTTTAGTTAATCGATTTGTGCAGTGACCGGCTCAGTTATCCATCGACGTCATAAAAGTTTGGCATTGCTATTTTTATAATTAACGTGTCTATTATAATACCTATATATTGTATTGGTAGTATTAAATTTCAGTAGGTTAAAAAATTAATTGGTTTCATCAATTTATTCCTAATTCATCTCTGTATATACTTAATATCTAATGATTTTCTTGTTACGCATCTTTAAAGTTGTAAAAATATTCCAATATATAGCAAATAATTAGCTTTATCAGAAGAAAAACAGAGGTGACCTTGAATTATTCAAAAAGCATTTACTCAAAAAAAAATGTTCCTACCTCATCGCGATTCCCTTAAAATCCCTAGGCTTCGCGAATGAAAATGTATCGTGGTTCTAAAAATTGCGAGGACTTTCCGTTCCGCATAATACATACTTGACATTACCACTTTCCATCAGACGTAGTGCACTCTCGGAGGAAAGACGTTGACCTTGGAAGCTTAAATTTCCCGTCATTTAAAAATATTTCATTCAAACGAACGTGCACTTGGCGGTCGTAAAAATTCCTACCAACAGCTTTTCAACGGCTCATTTCGTTTAGGATATGCCCGCTTATATCGGCCGTGTGACCCACCCTGTGCTCACGAACACGTCGATGGAGCAGGAGGAATGCACGGGGCCGCGAGTTCCCGTGGTTCACATCGCCGTTTTGCCGATCGATGCGTCATACATATGCAGTGTCTGCGCAAAGAGCCCGGCCCCGTGTTTGAAAAATCCGTAATTGACCGAATTCCCGTTTGCTAACTAGGATTATGGGAAATCGTCGCTTGGTCGTTGTAAATAAGCGCCGAATTCACGGCCAGAACGGCGAAATGCGCGTCGTCGTTCACCACGTGCTTTAATTCCTCATTTCCTCGCATTCTCGAAGCCGTTTGGTCTTCTTTAATTGACATTTTCGCGAATAATCGGGCGAGTGAAATTTTTCGAATACGAGTAGAAAATTTCGATACAGGGAATTAGTTTATGGTGTCACTTGGTTTTCACCTGTTTGTCAAATTGGCTGTAATTAGTCGACGAAAATTGTATTTGACAAAGCTTGCGTGCCTGTCAATAGATGGAAGGTAATTTGGATTTTCCTTTTTATTTGCTATAAGGACTATGGTTCCTTCGATATCTGTGGTATCGTGGGCTTGAGCACCCTTGGCTAAAGAGGGTCATAAAAGAGAAGGAGTATGGACTAGAAAACCAGACCCATTGATGGGTTGCGATATTTTCGGAGATCCCGGTGAGGGTTGTTTTTAGGAACAATTAGGGAAAGCGAGGGATGATCCTTTTTTCGAGAGTTTTGGGTGTACGTCGTAGCGAGGGGTTGAAAGGGAGTGAAGAGCCTCGTATTGAGTTATCTTCTATTGCCCTTTGGTTTTATATATATGCCACTGTTTAAGCAACCAATTTCTTCGTTCAACCCTATTTTAAATAAAAATATATCCTTATCCTACATATTTTAAGGACTCGTCCTGAATTCAATCCCGCATATATGACTGATATCGGTATATATACTAATCCATAAGCTTTAAATAATACTTTGCGCCTCTATCTCGATTTGAAATGAAATTAGTTTAATCAACCATTTTCTTTGATCAACCCTATTTTAAATAAAAATATATCCTTATCTTACATATTTTGGAGGCTTGTCCTGGATTGGATCCTGCGTATATGGCTGACATCTGTATTCATTCTAATCCATAATCTCTAAATAATACTTTGCATCTCTAAGTCGATTCAAAATGAAACGAGTTTAATCAACCATTTTCTTTGATCAACCCTATTTTAAATAAAAATATAGTCTAATTTTACATATTTTGGAGACTTGACCGGGATTGAATCCTGCGTATATGCCTGCCATCGGCATGTATTCTTATCCATAAACTCTAAATAACGCTTTGCATCTCTAAGTCGATTCAAAATGAAATTAGTTTAATCAACCATTTTCTTTGATCAACCCTATTTTAAATAAAAATATATCCTGGTCCAACATATTTTAGAGGCACATCCGAGATTGAATCCTGCGTATTTGACTGACATCGGTATGCATCCTAATTCATAAACTCCAAATGATATTTTGCACCTCTAGCTCGATTCAAAATAAAACAAATTTAATCAGCCAACTTCCTTGATCAACCCTATTTTAAATAAAAGTACATCCTGATCCTACATATTTTGGAGGTTTGTCCTAGATTGAAAATTCTACGTATTTGACTGACATCGGTATGCATTCTAATCCATGAACGCTAAAAGATATTTTACGCCTGTAGCTCGGTTCAAAATGAAACGATTTCACGCTTAATATAAGCGAACAACGTTAATTCAATGTATTGGTCCTACTACTGCTAGCGTGGTAACTAAATTATCTACTTACCGAACCAAAGAATTTCCACTAGCGGATTACAAGACTTTAGATCCTGTCGCTTTGATCGTACGAGTTCCTCGGGGAACCGGGGCCTTTACGGAAGTCTCGCACCGTCGAGTTCTAAAATGACAGTTTCGCCGACGAGTTACAAGATTTCCCGGCTCCGCTTTACTCGCAGAATTTTGGATTCCCTGGCTCCCCTGAATTTCTTGGTAGCTTTGCCGTGGAATTATCCACGAGCTCCATCCTCCGCGCGCAACTATCCAATAATTGCAGACGAGTAATCTTACGATTCCGGTACATAACGTTCTTCATTTGCTCGGGCGAAAGAACCGGAAACCCGGTCTTCCGACCGTGTGTATTTTCCACCGCCAGTTTCCGTTATCACGGAACCGAATGCGGCGTGTGTACAAAGGCGGGAACCGCTAATTCAGCGGAATTAGATTCAGCCTGAAAACGAACGTTTTGCCCTCAGTCAGGTCGCTTTATAATTAATCGAACTTCCGCTGCATGAAATACCAGAATGGAACGTTGCGTACTTGCATTATTTGAAGAGGAACTGCAGTGGTAATTTCGCAGTGTTGTGGCAGTGTGTTGCAAGAAAGGGCTGCGAAGGGGGAAAATAGGGGTTGACGGACGTGAAACGGTTGGGTAATATTTGATTTAGATGTACACGGTACGGTGACCATTCGTTAAATTTCGTCTGGAGAGTAAGAAAAACGAAATCAGAGGTTTCCTGAACGAGAAATGAGAAATATTCGTGAATTTATATACGTGCTGAAAATTTTTATCGTTCCGATAACGTAGTCTTAAAGGAGATAAAGAATTTCTGGATTTTTCTCGTTTCAAACATTTTTCCACCCCTATAATAGGCTTAAAAATATCTCGGTGGATAAGAAAACAGGTACTTTTATCTCGAAGTTGATAAAAAAGGATACTTTTCAACATTTCTCCAGTTCCCCAACAAAGCTATAAAGTTCGAATAAGATCAGAATTCTCGTGTTACCCCTTGTTTCTTCTATAAATGTCGTAACTTTTGTCTCGGGAAAATTTTTCAGATAAAATCCCTGGCAATATCGTATTTATACGAGAAGCTCCACGCACATTTTGCTTCGAAAGAATTAAAATAATTAGAAATAAAAATTCTGTCTTACTCCTCTCCTAGGATTAGACACGATGAAATGGAAGACTGTATTCTGTGCCTCGAATAATCCCGAGTAACATTCTTCCGCATTAACACGCTGCCATTAAGTCTGAGCAACCCCTTATATACCAAAGGAACCCCTGAAGTGCGATATTTCTTCGAGTACCTATATATTTCCTGCGACCGCGCAAGTTCGATTCGATCGTCTGTCCCGATTGATTCGCCACGAGTCGACTTAAACGCGCGTTCATCCGCAAAGCGACCCGGCGCTTCTCTAAATCCCTGGTAATTAGGTTCAGCGTGAACACGACTCGTCGATACGAAAGTTCGATTCGAACGAAGGTGGGTAAACGACCGGAGGAACGAAAGTTTCTCCAATACAACGAACGGAAATCCTGGCGACGTTATCAGTGACGGCATTCCGATTCTCTCGAAGGCTGTCCGGCAGCCGGGCACAAAAGGGCCACAAAGAGGGCTGTGACGGCTTCCAAAAGACAGCCGAACGTTTGACAGGTCTTTGCGGAACAGAAGCCAGCGCCATATGCCTGTCAGGGCTAAGGATTATGCTAGAGTCCTCGATGCAGCGCTGTGTACCACGATCCTCTCTATGGGATGAAGGCTCCACAATTAACGGTGACCATTGAATAACGCGCTGTACGAGTCGAGAGAGGATTTATTTATAGTCTCCACGTAACTTTTTAAGAGATAGAGGAAGAGTTTTGAGGACGAAAACAGAGATTTGGTAAGAGAAATAAATGGAGGTGTCGTTGAGTGCTGGTTAGATAACCGGTATGTTACAACGCACTTAAAATCCACAGATTTAACCTAAAATCTGCCATTGCTCTGTACAACGCGTGAAAAGATGGGAAAACTTTTAAATTCTTTCTAAATATTCCGTAGGATATTTTTAGTGGTTAACCCCTTGCCCTGCGATTTAAGATTCAACAGCATGGTCCCAAAACGTAAACCGAGCTACCGAATCTTCGAGCCATTCCATAGCTTGGCAAATGTTTTAAATTGTACCAATAGCACACGATTTACATGGAGCACATCGACAAACCATGAGCGTGACACGTGGTGTTTACATTTAGCCCGTGATAGTCAGTTTTGCCCGGACCGATGTATCACGAGCCAGGCTCGTGATAGTCAGTTTTGGCCCGAAAACTTGAACACGAGCCTCACACGTGGTTGTAGACCAAAGGATTAAGAGTGAAAATGGAATGAATAAATGGGTGGTTTTAATTCTAATCGATTGCACAGGAACGCCTGAAATAGAGGATAATAATTAATTGTTCAAAGTGATGTCTGAAGTGCGCGTGGAAGAAGAAATGACAGCGTGTAAGAATCGTATGGATGTAATATCTATTAAAAAATCTAGCAATCAAGAAGGAAAGCCTGTGTATGAACGAAGAGAGACTGTAAGTTTGAAACAAAGATGTAAGATCGCGGAGTAGTCAGCCTGTGAAGAGTGTGTAGTAGAATCTAGAGAGTATGACAGGAGTTAGAGTTTATAGCGTTAAAGTCACTGTCATAGTATTAGCGTTGCGTTAGAATTGTTAAATTAGACTAGCCCTGAACTGTGCCAAGTAATAGTTTATATGTTAAATATCCTTTATCGTTATTAAATCCAAAATCTTATTCTTTGTCCTGTTCATGCCCATTCCTAATTCCTCCCTTATCCCAAAATTTTGTTCTTTGTGCTGTTTGTGCAAGTTCCCAATTACCCTCTTATACTTCGCCCTTACCATTCGAAATTTTGAAAATTTGAAAATATTTGCTCACTTATTCGAAGAAATAACGTTATTTACCGAATAGGGGTGCGCCGTGAGCGACAAGAGATTGCAGTCTAGTCTAGACGGGTTATGTCTCGACGTACTTACCGCATCCTACTGTTACGTAGATAATTCTCTTCGTAAAGATGGATCATGACGTGCACGTGGTTCGTCTATGTTTAGCGAACGCGTGTTTCGCGGTGTGTTCGCGCAGCGTGTATTCGATATAATCGAGCTAATGGTTAGCAGCGAATGACGCAGACAAGGTGTCACGTTGTCAGTGGCAGACCGATTTTTAGGCAATTTGTTCAATGGATAGCGGACATGGTTTGAGTGATTGATTGGTTCGTTGATTACATTTGGTTTGTAATTGGAAGGTGTTACTGTTTGATGAATTATTAAATTGCAATTTCTGATGAACACATGCGTGCATTAGAGAAACCCAGATATTCTTCCGAATATTTCACGTCCATTTATCGCATCCACTCCGTATTTATTGCATACAAATTCTGTCATTGCCAACGTCACGCACACCTAACTTTCCCGTTTATCATTACGTGACACCGGAAAAATATTCCCAGGAAATGTTCATTTACCATACTTGACACTTTTCAGACTTATTGCCATAGAATGCGATGTAATAAAAATAATTTCACATCGAAAATTATATCCAAGAGAAATTTTATCGTAACGAGGGTATTGTTTAATTTTCATAGTGCAGTTTACTACCAAATTATCGGGCAATATCCAAGAAACGCGTTGCATAATCTCCTCCTTTATTGAACACTCGAGAACGTCCTATCCTGCCAAAGTCCATTTTTCCCCATCGTCACGTAATTGCATCACCGGATGGATCTTGTGCACGAAATATTCGAGATATTCCATTATTAATCCACGAGGGAACGGGGAATTCGGGTCAGCGGGAATTTATTTCCAAAACATTTATTCATCCCATTATCAGGATGGGGATATCTGCCGCGGTAGTTTATGTCCCCGTTCGTCTATTTACATAATTCATCGTCGAATTGCTCGACATGGAACGAGAATGGATACAATCCAAGGCGCTTTAGCGCTCGTGTATCGAAGATGCCTATGAATTATTCATCAGTCGCCGTAAAATGCACGTGATAATGTAGAGAATAATTAGCCGTAAGGCCGCGGACGGCCGATTTACAGACTGGGAACCTTGGAAAAAGAACAGGACCGGGCTCTGCCCGTTCGGCCACCTTCTCTTAACCTTACCCCTCTGTTCTAACGTATTCAGACGATCCATTTAAGTGGAACGCGAACGAGATACTGTCGTTGGACACGGAAACTCGAAAATGATGACGATCAATCGAAGCCTGCACGCGAGGTCCTCCTACGCGAATCAGTCGTTTGCACGGCTCTGCCCGGATCTGACGAGGAGTCCGAGTACGTTCACAACGAGAGCATCTCGCTCTTTCGAAGAATTCCACAGCGAAGGAATCGTGTTAGCGTTCTATCGTTGGGGAAATTTATGGGTCGACGGGAAGAAGATGTTCCTGCATGGAAATCGCCAGGCCTCCCCATCTAAACCCTCTTTACCAACGCGATGTCTGTTTCTGACATGGAGTTTCGAACATTAGGCCATCGTAATGATGCGAATTTCGAGTGCTTCTGAGAGGTCGATGCGGTTCGACGTGTAAACTCTTCGTGAGCGTATTCTCGGCTATTTTCGGTGCTCCGTGTTAGGGGTGTCGGAGAACAGGGGTCGAGGTTTCAGTGGATTTCACTGGATTCTAGGCATAAATAAAATCGTCTGTTCCTTCTCGCAGTAAAACGCGTTTAATCTCGCGTGTCCTGCTTATGAAGGTACACAAACACCGTCCGAGATAAGATTCCGGGAACGGTAGAAAATAATCCGAAAGTCCTCTAATTAAAGGATTCCCTCGATCTTGATTGTCAAAGCCGGACAGGGTATTTACTTTTAATCCGAAGCCCCGTAAATCCTGTGTTTATTATCTTATCTAAATTTCCCATCGAGATTTAAAATCCACGAGTATCCAACCTAGTACGAGTCGCGGCGAACGGCAGCCATCTTAGAACCATGAACCGTTCGCGTCGACTCGATAAACAATTCCCATTACCTTCGAAACGAACGAATTATACGAAGGAACAGTTGGCGAAGTTCACCCTTCATCGCGCTCTGCCTATAAAACAAGTTACACTATTATCGCCATCGTTCTCAAGGAGGTCCTTAATTACCCCTGGGCGACGTTTGGGCGACGCTTTTGCTCGCCCGTTTCTGTTTCTCAATAATCGTTCGTTCGCGTCGAAATCTCGGGCCGAGGTGGCGAGAGGTAAAGCGAGGCCTGATGAGAAATTTCAATTACCGTTTTACCGGAGTTGAACTGCAGACGAAGAAGCGAGTGCCCTCTTCCTAGGCAAACTGATCAAGTTCAGAGTCAATCTTGTCCCGTCGTCTCGATTGGCGCAAGATTGTTTAATATTTAGGGAGCGATCTAATTCGAGAATTCTATCTCTCTCTCCCTCTCTTCATCCCCTGTCCCCTTGTTCGTTCTCCTATATTCGGTTTAGCCGAGCTAATTTCGTCTGCCCGTCTCGACGAGGACCAATAGAAATACAAAATTGCGCTACGTTTAAGAGAAGATGGTTCGAATTGAACTCGCCCGTGGAAGGTATAATACAACCCCTGTTCACCGACGTTGTATAACCCGGAAGAAAGTTTTACACGCTATAAAGTGTCGCGCGAATGCCTCAGCCGGGGACTATGAGGAGCTTAATCCGCGATTTCGCGCGTTAGACCGAATCGATGGTATTCGACTACGAAGCTGGGCCGGACAGCTAATCTTCGTGGGACTATAAACTAGCCAAAATTGAAATCTCCGGGAACCTTGCAGAGACTAGTCATCCTCGTAAACCAGTCAACCACCTTCGGCTTATTTCCAACCCCCGTTCTCTTCTTTCCTCCATCTCTCTCGCATTTCTCCATCTTTACTGACCTCTTCCAGATCCAACTTACTGCCTCTAGCCCTACAAATTTCCGTTCAATATCCAATCGTCCACCTCGATTTTTAACACGTCCTTTCTGCTTCGTTTGCACGGGATTGCTCGCGACATGGCCGACGCGATAGGTGCGGGATGACCGAATCTCGGATGTCTTAACTATAGTTAACTATAGTCTTTCTATAGACTATAGTCACCAGCCACGAGACGCCATCCACACACGACGGTGAACTATAGTCACCGGCTACAAAAATTGAGTGAAAAGTTAAGACGAGTGCTACCCTTCCTCTTACCTCTCTTCGCAAAGAATTTGCAAGCTCTAATGCTTCATGCTCAGTTTTTCCTGTTCTTTCTTTCTTCGAAAAATTTACGTCAAAAGACCGAATGCTAAAAACTGCACGATCCTAATGTTTCCATCTTTGACACCTCGCTTTGTTCTACTCGAGAGACTTCGCGATGATACTCGCCACAGCGAAAGGGTTAATCGAGTCGCTCATGTCAATAGCTAAATCGATCATCCCCTGAAATCGAGGACCAAAGATTTATCGCATATATATAGACAGCGAAATGGAGTAGCTTTGCCGAGTAATTTTGGAAAAATGCAGAAAAGGAAGTTAATTGCTGTGGCTCGCGAATGGGTCAATTATCCTAATTAACAAATCGTTATGGCGAAAATTCGGCTGACCTTAAACAACAGCGAATTACCGGATCCAGCGGATAGCCGTGATCAAATATGCAGACGGGAATCGTACGATTTAGCACGTTGGTCATGGACAAACGTTAAAACGTCGGAGGATTATGCGAACTTAACTCCATGGCGCTGTTGATCGTCGGAAGGAACGAGATCTCGAGTAAACTACTTAATGCACACGTACGCACGATCAAAGTAAATTGACCCCATTCCGGGATGTTGTTCAATGGTACGTTTCCGTAACTTTTGCTGCTTGTTTAGCTCGAAACTGTTGGTTCGTAGCGGAGCGCGCAGCCCTCGGTTCGCTGGCTGAATTGCAATTAACTCCGGCGTAAAAATTCTTCTTAATGAGGCTGCAGTTCCAGTAAGTTATGGAAATATGATTTTTAGATCGCTGTTCCCGGGCGCAACTTTCCATTCTCATTGAAGCTAGGATCGATACGGTGTAACTTTGTCGCTGGGAACGCGAGCAGGGCGTAATTGCGAAATAAGTAGGTAATCCAAGAAATTGGAACTCACCGATGAACTTATGCGTGTCAAAGTTGCAAGTTCACGGAGTAACTCCAAGTTATCGATGGCTTCCGATGTAACGGGGTTCGGATACCTCGATTTCTCGAATCACTGAATATTTATGAGCGACTTGGTACCAGGGAAGTTTAAAGCGAGATATTTGGACGTAATTGAACGCGGTGTAACTAATTCAAAAATCGAAGTTTACTCGCAACGTGGATTTGTATTTCTCGTAGGAATTGTTCGTTTGTCTATGATCGTGGTATTATTACCTAAAATTGTAAAATTATTCGCAACTTAAAGGTCCATTATGCGAGAGGACTGCAGGAAAGTTTTGGAAGGCTTTTGACGATTCTTTAACACTTTATTAATTAACAAATAATGACATCGACCATCGTTATTTATATATTCCCGCTCGTCGACCATTGTTATTTCGCCGGTATGATATTTTCCATGGCTACTCATAGGCCTTCGCTATAATCGTGGACGATGGGACACGACCCTTGCCGACATTCAGCCTAACTTGTTTTACAATTAAGAATCCAATTTTTATTTTTCTCTTCAATTTTATAATTATTTACGCGAGTCTCCTATGTGGTGATCGACTGATTGATAATCCAAAATTGTTACAAAATAATCAAGAGATAATATTCGTTAAAATAACTTTGCCAATTTGCTTCTCCAACTTTTCACATATTTATAAAAATTACGCACATATTGTGCGTTCGAGAAAAGAAGGCACACCGTGTTTACATCCTCGTGGCTAATTTCGATGACACTCCCATGCTGACAGGCAGTGACGTCACCGTTTTGTGCCAAAAGCGGTCACTGTCTGTGATCAAGAAAATGTCAATGGAGTTACTCAGCCGTGAGGTATATAGTAATCACGCTGTGCCTTCTTTCCTGGAACACACAGTAAAAGTGACCGAGTTTCGACTATCAGAAGTATGTAAAATATATTAAAGTTCTAAGCATTTGTGGTTAGGATATGAAGAATGTAACCAAATATTATTAATCACTATCAATTCTTGCGTAATAATTATTTTAGCCAAAAATCAAACAAAAGTCAAATCAAAAATGAAGTAATTTCTTGAACTCCAAAATTCTTTATCTCTACAACCGAACCACCAGTCAAATCAAAATCCCATACCCTGGCAACGACTCCTCAAATGCACGATACAAGCTGTCAAGTTTCAATCATCAGAATTTTACACATGTAAAATATATTAAAGCTCTATGCATTTGGGGTCACAATATGAAGACTCTAAACGAAGGCTATTAATCATTATCAATTTTTACATAATAATTATTGTAACCAAAGTCAAGTAATTTCTCCAACTCCGAAATTCTCTATCTCTGCAACCAAACCACCAACCAGATTAAAATCCCATACCCTGACAATGATTTCTCGAACGCGCAGTACAAGCTGTCAAGTTTCAGCCATCAGAATTTTACACATGTAGAATATGTTAAGGCTCTAACCATTCGTAGTCACGATATGAAGACTCTAAACGAAGACTATTGGTCACTATGAATGTTTACGTACCAATTATTTTATCCAAAAATCAAGCGAAAGTCAAACCAAAAGTCAAGTAATTTCCCCAACCTCGGAATTCTTTATCTCTACAACCGAACCACCAGTCAAATCAAAATCCCATACCCTGGCAACGACGTTCGTAAGGAAAAGTACCTCGTAACTTCTAATCCATAAAAAACTCCCAACAATTTCCCAGGTCTTCCATAATCCACGCGCAATCATCCCTTGCTTAACCCTGAAAAGGCGTCCGTCTGCGGACAGCTCGTAAAGCCGGGTGCACAATCGAAGATCGGACGCGAATCGAAGGAAACAGTGGCGCAACGAGGACATCCGGTCGCCCCGGCCCGGCGCGTCCACGTCAGCGGAAAACGATCGGACGGTCGTAAAATGCATTGGTGCCGGTTTTCAACGGGATTCTCGGCCGGATTGGCCGGGGCTCATTATTAAACCACTTGACGGCGCACGGTGGGGGTGCATCTTTGCGATGGAAATCGAGATCGTTCCCGTATGCAAACCGCATTGATACGTGTTGCCCGCGGAAATGGCGATGGCCGTGCACTGCTTGGTACGCCCGACGTCGCGCGCGACACATGTGTCGATTTCTCCACCCGGTCTATGTATCGGCCCGGGCCAAGGCACGTGACCGATCACCGAAAAACGTGCATCCCTGGATGCTCGGGGTCCGAGCGCATCTCCTACGGCTCGCGTTACTCCGGGAATTGAGAAATCGCTGGCTCGATGGCGAAGGCAGCGGAGAAACGAGCCGTGGGGCGAACTTTGATGCCTTCGCTTTCGCCAAACCACCCTGACGAAGTTGCAGCCCCGATGATGAGAGATTTTATTGGCCTGGTGAAGTGGTAATGCGAGATGTGGGTGATGCTGCGGTATCTGACAAAATGCTGGCATACCACTGCTTCGTGTTTCTCGAGGAACTTCCAAATCGTGCCTCTTCGTAGGAAAATCCTGGGGTTATGGATCGAATTCGATTATTTAGGGGAGGGTATTGTACGATGCAACTGATGGAAATATCGGGAAAGGATACGGATTCTGGGTAGCTTTGATGCTGAAGCTACCACAATCGGATAAATGAACGATGGCTGATAAAAGGAGAGGTGATGAGACTTATAACAAAGTGGAGTAATAGAAAATACCGAACAATTAATTATGTACATTAAAAGAATTATGTATACCTAGTCAAGCGACCAAAGCGATTACACTGAATATGGAATTTTTATTGAAAAGTTTAAAAATATACATTTCAGCTGTGATAGAATTAGAGTTAAATAAAATAATATCAATTTCCAAGTTAATTAAAAAATTTCTACAGTTTTTGCAAAAAGTAATTTACTTCTGCAGTAGCCTTGCTTGCTTTCCCATTTTTATCAGTGAAATGAAACTCGGTAATTTAATTTGAATTTTGAGAATAAAATATGGCATATAGTATTGCGAGTAGAGTAAAAAGTGTATAAAATAATTAACCTAGCAGAATATTTTATAAGCTATTCGATATCTTGAAACACGTTAATACCTCAAGGTCACTCTAGGTCATTCGCGTTTCTTTAAATTCTCCCATCATGCAGCAATCGCGATGCTAAAAATCGCTGCAGCGTTAATGACTTTCCACATTAAGCTCGGAGAGTCGTACCGTGTCTGTGGCCGCCAGTGTGTTAATTGATGGCACACTCTGGAATCCTCAAGGACGCACTCGTATACGTATACATAATATCCTAATTAAAGGATCCTATTATTTCAGGTATCACAGATTCGTTTCTTGAACACCCTTCATCGGGATCATTCATTGATCCTCCTTGAAATTCAACCCCTACAGCGTTTCGTTTTAATTTCATGGGTACCCTGCGGTATTTTAAGGCGACGTTTGCGCGCAGCCACGTGAAATTCCTCTCCAACGATCTTTAATATTGCAGGAAAGATTGAAGTTCAGAATGTTCTGGTTGTAGAATGCGTCAGAGTAAAGGATCGTGTAAGGGAAGAAACGAGAAGTTGAAGGATACGCGTTTCATCCTGGCGGTGCTAGAGAGCTCATCAATAAAACCACTCGCATAGTGGAGTGTGCTTTAGACACTGGGATATTCGCTATTAGGATGAAGGATCTACGCGAAAGGATTGATGGTTAGACGAGAATTTGCGAGGACATAGAATTCGCATTTGCCAGATCCTACCATAACAATCGCCGAATGGCCGCTTTCGTGGCTGATCGCTTTTATACTTAAATCTCTGTTTCTTTCCGCTTCGAAAATAACTCCGGGTTATTATTATCTCTGTTATCTGTTATCTACGGGTGTTTACGTGCCCCGTTCTTTCGAAATCCGCCGGCCAAGCGTGCGAATTTTCGGTCATTAGCGGGGAAACGAGATCGATAGAGAACCGGAGAGGTGATTTCGGGTATTTAGAGCTGAAATAGAGGCCAGAAGGAAAATTAAGCCAGAAACGTGTGATCGAATCCTCTTCTCACAGAGTTGTGTGATATATTATGGGTAATAAATTTTATCTGGCCTCCATAGCGTAATGATTTATCTCCCCGCTACGAGCACACACAATGTCGAGTGCTTCTTTTTGCATTCCGCCAAATATTTTACCCGCCGAACGTCAACCCTCTTTCATAGAAATGTCATGATTCCCTAAAATTCTAAGTGTCAAATGACCGGAGAGTACTTAAGTGCAGCAGAAAAAATCAAATCAAGTTGCCATTAGTTAGATGACAGCATCTGGAGAAAATGGTTTGGAGAAAACGAATGTAGTTATACTTTTGTAAAAAATATATTTTTCTTATATCCACACATTTCGTCTGATGAATTCGTGTCATGTATGGTTTCCAAAATTTCTAAAAATCTAATATTGTTAAATAAATTTCACACTTGGCGGAAAATTGTGACAACAGTCCTTGAATTTCTTTACTATAACCAGCTTCCCAAAATCAGGAAAAGAATACACATTACACTAAAAAATACCACTTCCTGTGAGTAAATGGATAAACTAATAAGAATATTTATTTAACACATTTGATATTTACACATTTTTGATATTTATTTTTCCCTCCATCTTGTCGTCGACCCCTGCTCGACTTGTTTCACGCGAAACAGAGAACTCGTATCGAAGAATAGAAGGACAGGGAAATTCCTGGATCATCATTGACGAATTTTAAAAAATGCCAGTCTCCGAATAACGTATCATATATGTCTCTCAAAATTTCTTAGAAATCTAATACTGCTATATAAGTTTCATAGTTGAGGGAAGACTGTAAGGATCCTTGAATTTCTTTGCTTTAACTAGCTTCCAAGATCAAGAAAAATATATATTACATTAAAAAATACCGCTTTCATCAATGAAAGAAAAATAATTTGACCTCGTTTTATCGAAGAAATTATTTGGAACGCGTTAACACTTTGATATTTATTTTACCCTGCATATTGTCATCAACCCATGTTCGACTTATCTCACGTGAAACAAAGAACTCGTATCGAAGAATAGAAGTACAGGGAAATTCCTGGATCGTCATCGAGGAATTTTCAAAAATGCCAGTCTCCGATCAACGCGAGAATTAGCTTGTAACCGCTTTAAGACGATAGAAGAATCGCGTCCGGCTGGCCAGGTCTATTTTTCCCGGGGTTGCTCGGAATAATCGCGTTAGATTATCTCTCAAGTGCTTTATTCCTTTTCATTCTGAACGAAGTGGCAATTACTCGTCGCGAAATCGCATCTTCGAGCTGGCTGTTTCTGAAAGGGACAGGGAGATTGCTCGTCGTATCCTGTAAATCTTTCGCTGTCGAGACGCGACTGCACGAAGAGCCCATTTTAATGGGAATTCTTCCGTTTTGCCGGACGAAACGGCCCACGGCTTTGCCCGATGAGGCGTAAAGTTAATCAGCGTGTTCGCTAATCGGATCCTTCTTATAATGACCGATGGCAATTCAACGTTTCGCGGAATCGACGCGATCCTCGTCATCGTTTGTGTAATACTTCCTGAAGACTTTCATTTGCATCGGATCAGGATTTCCATTATTCCTCGGTACGAGAAAGTATTCCTCAACGAGTGGTCCTTGGTTCGTTCAACATTTTATCCCCATTTACACTAACTCTTTAATTTTCTTTGAATAATAATTATTCGATGTTATTATAATAATTATTCAATTATTCGATAGTAATTATTGAATAATTATGCAATAATTATGCAACAACGGGAGAATAAGTTCATCGATACTAGGAACAAGAAGTTTCGTTATCTGTAACTGAAGTTTTATTAAATGTCTGCTCACGTTTGCGAGATCAATGGATATACAGCAGTAGTGAGTTTCGCCAAGAATTATTTACATTTTACTGCTCGAGTTCCGAAAAGATAGTCCCTTCTTAGCATTTTAGCAGCATAGACACCTCGACCAGGGGACCTCAACTTATCAAACCACGTAGCCTTATTCTTAACGCGATTTGCATATCTTTGACAACAGAAGTACCACCCAGGAGCGTAGCTACTCGGTGCGTCACTTTCACGACGATTCGCCTGTCGTGAATCGTGACTGATATTAGGAACCATCGTGAGGGTTGTAAAAATCCTTTCTCGTCGATGTTGAACGATAACTCTAATTATTCGCACACCCAGCAGCAATCTCTGATCCCGTTCGATAGATCGTCCACGCGTTTCGAGCTGACGAACGATGGAAGGGTATTCCTTATTCCCTTTTGTAGCTAGCGTTTCGTTGCAGAATTATGCAAAGTTGATGGCTCGACTGGCGAAGTGTTATGAGGTTAGTGGAGTCAGAGGAACGGAACGAAGAAGAAACGTGAATTAATTCAGATAGAGTGGGCCGATATAGCGAGGCTGCTGGGATGACAGCGCGTGAGCCGGGACGGAAAGACCAGGTGGGTGAGCAGCCGAGTGGACTTCCGGTTCCGGCGGAGATAATAGCGCGTGTCTAGAATCTACTAGAGAACACGTTCCGGGGCGAACTTTACGTACACGTAGCAGTGTGTTTCCCCGTTTGCAAACAGCCATATTTCGGACTAATTATTCCTTTCATCGGCGCACCGTCTAATTTCGCCTCGCCGACACTCCCTCCTGTCTTTGCGCGACGCGTTCGAGCGAGGGATCTTAATTAAACGGATGATGGCACGTCGAGAAAAACGACACCCTCGATGGCGTACTCCTTAATCGGTGATAGATGTCTCGGAGGATTAAGGATAATCGTTGATGCACATACTTGCACATACAGTCCCAAAACTGAAGCTACCTATTTCTGACGAATAACTTAACGTATTATTGTTGAGATTTCTTTATAATTATTTTTAAAATGTATCATTAGTATAGCAGGTACTTGTGTATGTGAGTCTGTTGTATAACAATCGTATATTTATTATAAAATTATAAATTAACACACGCCTTATATCATAATTGTTCACTCTCACGCTTCTTATATCAAATTGAACTTCCTTATAACATATTGACTCTGATCCATAGCATCTGCACAGCACCATGCATTCTAGATCTTCTACTCGCACTTCTAAAAACATACATATCTACATTCGTGCCATTACTCGATCTCACACACTTACATTCACACTAATAAAACCAAATCCATAGTGTATACAGTTGACGGAAAAGGAAATGGCGAATCCAAAATTGAGAATAAATATGGTCCAGAAATTTGATATTAGTCAGAACACTGATATCGTTTGATTTTTGGGCTAGTTAATTACGTAATTGGATTTGAAACTTCAAAAGGTTAGGTAAAAGATTTTGTTTTATTGCTGAAATAAATATCTCTTTGATAACAATGGTAATAAAAATTGATATCTTCTTTAATATTCATTCTCAGGAATATTTGTTCAGGTAATTTGAAAATATTGCTGAAATTGAAAATTATAGTGAACAATATTAAATTGAAACTGAAAATTCAGATGAACGTAATACAATATTTTCGTCTTTGCGAAATATTTTTATCGCATTGGGAATAACTGTATTTTTCTTTTTCTTGAAACTCTTATCGAGAAAGAGTTGTAAACGGATCTGAGTGAAGTAATAACCTGAAAAATGTCTTCATTTGTATTTTTGCTTGAAACTTTCCTACTGTAATTGCTTTTAAACAATTTACGAATTTTATCTCATGATTCTATCATCTATTCCGAGCAGATGTTTCAAAAAATGAAATTTTCTAATAATTCTAAATTATTTTTTAACGATTATCAATTATACAGAAATGATAATCATCGTAGTGATACCATATATACCAATAATTATATATAACTATAATACTTCTAGTTGAATAGATGCTAGTATTAATTTCGTCAGAAGTAGTTACATATTTTTGAAAAGTATAAAAATAAAATATCCAAATCAAAGCATTTTGACACCTCAGTTACTTCTAGTGTTAGATCTGTGGTTACACGAAGAAACGACCTATGTGGCATATTTTTATTTTCGAGATATTTTCGTGTAAAGTCCTGGACATGAATTACACAATTTTTTCTAAGCTATGAAATTTATTTTTAATTTCAATTTTTAATTTTTCTCTTAATCACAGATATATGAAGTTGCAGGAATGAAAGTTCTTTATTGAAATTTAATTCTTGGCTAAAACTTAATTGCCGTATTCGAAAGGAGTCACATGAATGAAAGATGTAATTAGTGGAGATAGGAGAAAGATGTAATTACCCGCGTTTCAGGTATTTCTCTGTTTTAATTCCAAATACAATTCTAATCACATTTACGTATTCTTTTTTTTTTTTATAGCTGTTAACGTTATTACTCGATATGAATTAAGGAATGACTATGGTTATGCCTAATTTAAGAAATCCATGTGTATTCGGTTCGTTAACTCCTATATATTTTCATTCTTCCTATAAGTCTTATATCTATTTATGGAATACTCAGAGGATCGTGTGTTTAAATGGTTCTGGGAAGCGATGCAATCTCAGAGCGTGGATAAAAATACATTTAGAGTCACATTTAGAACAAATTAATTCCATTGAGCCAGTAAATAGTCTTCCAATTACTTTAAGTAGTCCACAATTGGATAAAGCTCTCATTTAATCCTCTTATTATTCTAGCAATAAAAAATGTCTAAATATATAATATATTATATTAACTTAACGGTATTGGCGAATGAAAGAAAATGATCAAATATCTCTTGAAATATTTATAACAAACATAGCAATGAAATTAACGTTTAAGAGCAATCATTGCGAGGAATCACCATGATCACACGTATACGGAAGCTAACATAATTTATAGTACCCTTACTATCGCAGCACCAGTATATCTTATCAATAATCTTTGTCACACAGTCCATCTGATATATGTGATCACCATGGCCAATAGTTCCAAACCCAAATATACGTGTTTCTATTCTACTCAGACCAGTTCAACTTGCATCCCATCCAAGGGGTTTCTTCACGTGCAGTATCTATTCTTAGAGACCATGTCTGAGATAGTTCATGACTAAGCCTTTGACTCATTTAACTTTCTCGTCATGCAGTCAGAGATCTAAAAAATTGTCATAAATTTTTCGTTTTCCGAGGACAGAAAATAACATATACATTGGATTATCATCCAAAAAGTATACCAATACTCCAAGTAACTCAAATTTTACTAAAATCGTTCCCAAAATTTCCTAAAAATCATTATCACTCTTTTTCCTAATCGAGACGGTTCCAATCGCGTTTTCCACCCCGTACCACCACACCACGTCGATCTTCGAGATCGAAAAAAAATCCCTAAAAACTAGGAAAAATCTAGGAACTATTTCGGGTTGAACTGGACCGCGTCGATACTCTTTTGCGGAAATTAGCGCCGGTCTAATTGATATTAAATTCCCGAGCGAGCTGGTGGATTATCGTCGTAACAGAAACGATTATTCGCGCTGAGGGGGAGGCAGAGATGGGGGTGGGAGGACGCTATAAATTCTTACGTGTAGCTAGCTACCGCGAAAGGGAGCATTCCGCCGCAGACCGCATTCCGAATTCCGCGATGTCTGCGATTTTGATGCAATTTAGGTACGTTGTTATATCGATACGCGAAAACACAAACCCGGCACCCGAGTGTTTTCCTGATCTTTCTTGCGTCGAATATTTTTCGGGGAATAATCCGCGTCGCCGAAGAAAAACGCGTTCGTCAGCCGCGATGGCATTCCAGCGGATTCGAGCGTAGTCTCGAGCGGAACGCGTGCTCAAGATTCGTCTTCACAGGGAAAATAACGCGTACAACGAATTGTTTGCGACGGTGCTTGAATTTGTTATCATTCGGTGTTTATTTTTGTTTAAACAAAATTTTTTCCGGGTATTTTTGTGATCGTATATAGGAATAATATCGGCGAGAGTTTCGTAGGAGGATAAACATTGATTTCCGACGAGAAGTGGAGGATTTTAGTTCGTTCGCTTGAGCTCGTAATTATTCGATAGAATTCCGAAGTCCGTGGATGCTTCTTGAATAATTTAGATTTGAAATAGAAACAGGTTACGAGCAATGATTGGATAAAGTCGGGGTTTATTGACCCGATGAAACGCGTGAGAGACAGGAAATAAAATATGAAAATGCGGGATGATTTTATAATAGACTTTATTCGCGATGAAAATCGAAGGGAAGTATGTAATAAATTCTTAAAGTGATAATAAACGTAATGATCCATACAAAATATTTGTATACTAACGTAATTGTATAAATGCAATATTATTCGCAATTTTACAATTGGCAGACAAAATGGCAGACAATTACGGAATATTCAGTGAAATTCTTTTTTGTATAATAATTCGTTATTATATTTCTCCTTTTCGCCTAACGAGGATTTTAAATATTGTCAAAGTCGCGGAATAATATAAAATGATTCCAGAACGTGGAAGAAATGCTGAAAAGGTAGCGGCGGGTAACCAGCGAATTGGCCAATGAAAATATTTTCCGGTCAATTCGATCAATTTTTCGCGTCGAATGCCTCATTAATCTGCGCATTCTGCCCTATGTATCTACATAATTCCATCGCGGGCCCAGCAATATCGTCGCGACGGCATTAATCGAGCGTATCGACGTGACACGCTTACATTTCTATCGACGTGCATCGCGCGATGTGGAAATTACGCGAAAAATTTGTTCCGCGTCAGGCGGCCGCCGCGCTCACCCTTTCCGCTCCGTAAAACGGAACCGATTATAAGAAATAAACGATCGACAGCCGCGGCCGACCCGTTGTTCCGTTTATTTTCAATAAACCTATTTACGCGTCTATTGTTCGGCCATCGAACAATTTCTATTCGAAACGGCCGTGTTGCGCGAATTTTAATGATCTCCGAATGGATTCAGAACCGTTCCAGCTGCTGGACAAAAAGCTACCGGCCATTGTTGATACCCGGCTTCCCGATTTCGTTTCAATTATTTCATCCGTGCATGTGTCGCGAATACCGCTCGATCGTGGCGTTCGACTAAAGTATGCCGCGATTAAACGTTCCCACGAGGGATAATTCGATTTCGCGATCGAGAGGTTAGGAGAATGGTAATTGACGTTTGACAGTTTCGAGCACACTGTACTTCGCGAGCGGGTTTTTAATTGTTCGCTACTCAGGGCCGGTCGAGTGCCGATCGTCGAGCGCCACCGGCTCGAGGGGGTGGTCCGAGCGATCCAGCGATATTTATAAAATTCGAAAACGTTGTTACCCTCGTCGCGATTTATTCGTCGTGCTGCTGGTACACGCTCGCGGAATCCCTATCATCGCGGTGTTAATGTACCCGGTGATAAATGTACCCTAGTAGGAGGGGGTGGGTTTTAAATATCGCCGATGAAAAATTCTCGATTAAACGCTGACACTCTGTACTCCACACTCTACTCCGCTCTCAACTCCATTCGCCACTCCACCGGCAATCGTGCATCGCAAAATTGTTCCTGGGGGTTAAGTACGTTTATTAATACAGTTACGCTTCGTTGCATGCAAATATCGGGCAACGATTGCGCACGGGGGTTGAAGCGGAGAACGGTTTCGATAGTTCGATGGAGTTGTTTCGGTTTTTCCCCCTCTCATTGAGAATTCTCCGCGTGTCACTGGTTTGTCATTGCCGTTCCAAGACAGGGGTTCCCACTTTCTGCGGCATCGCATGATCTCCATTTTTCCAGGATACCCAGCTGAATTTTATGCGTTGTCTCTTAGCCGCTTCCTGCTGCGGCTTAACTCTTTCCAAATCACATTCAACGTTTTATCCTCGCCGATTTATAGCTGAGAACGGATTTCGAAATACTGTCCAAAGTTTAAGCTAATTTTGTATATTTTTGTAAAATTAAATTAACGCATGTAGGTATGTTTTATGCGTTCAAACTCTAATAGATAGATTAAAATTGAATCTCTGAGGGTTAATTTAAAGAGGGTAAACCGTGCGGAGGCATTGAAAAAGAAATTCAATATAAATTGTGAAATTTAGTTCTTCGTTAAATTAATCGTTTATTATTTTAGCCGAATAAAAATATTTTAAGCGGAATTCTCGAATGTCGGTGTCCGAAATGATCTATGTCGTAAGTGACTTATCTCCCATGCAAAGATATTGAAAAGGAGAAGTTCTATATAAATTGTGTAATTTAATCGTTCGTTAAATTAATCATTAATTATCCTAGTCGATCAGAAATTTTCCTTTATTTCATTTTAGTATTTTATGCGGAATTCTCGAATATCGATATCCGAAATAATCTATGTCGTAAGTGAGTTATCTCTTTTCAGCACGATTCTATGAAATAATTTGTGAATTTAGGAAGCGTAACTCTGTTTAAAAGGCAATTTTAGTCCAACGGTAGTAATTCGTTTGATTGTGAAAATGATTAAGTTTTCGCTTTTCAGCTCTCTTGGATTTTTTCCTCGTTTTATCAATAACCTCTTTTCTTGAAAGTCCCTTAATTTTCTTGAAAAATTCATCGACCTGAAACTTTCTTGCATTCTTACCGTCTACACTCTGGCAGCGGTTTCTTTCTTCCTCGCAAAGAAATCACATGTCCTTGTCGGGCTTTCTCAAAACTGCCACTTCTTTCCTCTCGCCGAGGGAACTCGAAGGAAATAACCAATTTATTCCAGAAATTTTCCACCCGAGAAGCTTTCTAATCAATAAAACCTCTACTCTCCCCGGCAACTTTTTAATTACAACTTTACACTGTTTCACGGTTATAATCTTTCCTCGGAAAATCTCGGAACATCTATCCTGTATTCCCCTTGGTATCGCGTTATAAAGCAACGATTAAATATTCATAGAAAATGCATATTCCTCGCTCGCTTATTAAATCATTGCTCGCTTATTGAAACTGATTTTTCCCCGTAATTTTGCTATCGCCAATATCCTTCCAAACTCGCTCGCTTGTTCGCTGAAATTCGCAATATGTGCGCGAAACGCGCGAAATAAATAACTAATAACGCGTTTACAATAATGAAAGTATAACACACCGGACGATATAAAAATATATTGCGACGGAATAATAATTTGATAATAAAGGATAACGTAGCATTATAAAATCGTATTACACCTTAAAAGCCTGGCAAATCCACCTCCACCCCGAAACTCGACCCTCATCCATCATCCAGACAATACCACTTTCGGCATCGAGGAGCAGTTTGCGAACCTCTGTCGTGGACCGAAGGCATAGATGCTGCCGATTCACAGTTCCGCGAGCCCGTATCAGCCGGAGCCACGTGCAAATTCGATGAACCGTTTGTTTCCCTATGAAGCACGCACTTTCCGCATATTCAATGAGCCCGGCGCACGCGTGCAAACAGCCCTCCGCTCTTTCCTCGTCTCGGCCCAAGTTTTCCGCGTATTTTTAATCGTCTCGACATTCGGGACACGTAGCGGCGTTATCGGCGACAGATCAACCCTCTTCCCACCCTTCGGCACATTTTTTACCCCGTTGTCCCGCGTTGCTCCTTTCCTTGCTGATGACTCTTTTGTTCGGGATACACGACGAAATTGGCCGGATGAATGACAAATTTTCATCGAAGCGACATCGGCGTACGCTTGTTATCGTTAATTAACCCCGAGCTTTTGACGATACCGATGTGGAATCGGCTTCCATAGAGGCGGCGCGATAACAAAGGGGTTGCCCGCGAAGAATCAATTTAATCGAGGCACGGATTGCGTGTTAATTAACGGAGATTTCTGCTCGATCGGGGGTCGCGGTCGCGCTTTGATTATTTTTGACAGAATCGGGCTTTGGGTGGCCGGCGTGCGGTAGACTGCCAACTGGCGAATGTTTCTGAACGCTTGACTAATTAGCCTTAATTGTTCGATAACGGAATCCGCAGGGAAGATACGATAAGTTGTATTTTGTAATTTCTACTTATCCTGCATCCACTGGACTCTTGTTTGGTTATGGGGTTCGGTATGGAGCGTGAGTTATTTAATTCTTTTAAGTCTTTTAACACGTTCCATGTCGAACCGATTTTTGGATACCTGCCGCACGAGACCACACGCTATTATGATTAACCCTTTGCACACGACGATTTTTTTGCTAGAGAAGGGTAGAAATTCAAAGATTCTCTACTAAACAACCGACGATACTTTTTTCAGCAGTAAATAAAGAATTGTGTAATAATAAAATTGCAGAATTATTTGACTTCGATACCTCGCACACTGTTACATTACATTAAATTTGATATATTAATTAATATCGATCTTCCAAATTTTATGAAATGGTGACTGAAGCTCACCTCTCGAGCGCAAAGGGTTAATAATTTCGGTTCTCACGTATGCCTTGTAATATTCAGTGAACAGTGAAAAAATACAATTAGAAAAAGGGAGGATGTAGAGCATAAGATGCATTATACACTGCAGCAATAAATTTGATTTTTGATTTCGCATGACGTTATAATAAATTCAAAATTATTCTTTTTATAGCGATTATTCAAATAGCTTGAATGGAAGAGAACTTATTAATACTGTTAAACATTTTTTTATCTTATTTGTAATATCAGTCTATTATTTCAGGCGTTTTATTTGGGAGTATTTTAAATGAACGACAGTAGGTTGATAGGAATCAATTCGAGCGTGTACTCGTTTAAAAATATCAAACGATATTCGATATGCTTGCCAAGCCAAACCATAATTCGCGAGAGCCTCTGTTATTCTACGCTGAAAAATCGTCGAAAAATGTTTCACATAGTACTACACTGAGCACCTCTAACAGAGCACCTGTCTCTTTAATTAATTCCCAATCCCGGTAATTAGCATCGCGTAATTTCAACGGGGGAAAAATTCGCGGCGACATTAAGAATATTTCCGATAGACGGATCGGATGGCCAGAAAAATTTCACGTCGCGGTATTCTGCGACTTACACGCGAATCGAAGCTGACGTGGAAACGAGCGCGGCAAATCTCGTTTGCCGCTGGACATTTAGCAAAATGAAATGTCAAACGCGTTTCGACGAGGCGAGCAACGAGGACTTTATGACGTTTATCCGCGGCTGTCGCGGCTATCGGTCATTCGCAACACCTAAGGGTGCAACTCACCCCGGCGTGTTTAGCCATGGCAAACGAAACTTTTTCGTGCTTCCCTCTCCCGCCAACGGCTTCTAATTACTTTGCACGAGTTTACTTCGACCAGCTGCCGCCACTTTCTTTTCTTTTCCACCCCCTCCCCGCCTTTGCCTCCTTTGGAAAATCGTTTTCTTTTCACTTTCCCTTCTCAAACTTCACCGCGAAGAAAAAATCCTGGCCGACCATCCTCGAGTGTTCTTCCGTTGGTCGTGTTGGGGAGAAAAGGGGAAGGAGAGAGAAAAAATAAAGGTGAAATAGAGCGAACGCGTAAGTGGGTGTATTGAGATATAATCCGCCTTTTTTACTGCTCGCTTGCCGTCCCCTTTTCTCTACCCTCTTGCACGAGTGGAAGCGGAAGCGGACCGTTTTTCGGTTTCAACCCCGCCGCGCTCGTGCCACTTTCGCGAGCATTAAAACTTATCCTGTCGCACTGCCCGCGAATTGAAGCCTTTCACGCGTGCAACAAGTGCACGGGAATGTCTGTTAGCGACACCCCGTTTAGTCCAGGTTGGGGTGAAAAAGGAGGAGGTGGAGACTCTCGAACTCCATTTTCCTCAAATTTTTCGCTATGCACTGTGTTCGATTCTCTTCGAATTTTGGTAGAATTTTCGGAAAATTTTGTGGAGATTCAACTATTGGTTTCTAGATAATAATCTTTCTCAGTGGTGACAATTTATTGAAACTTCGTTTGCTCCATCTTTAGTTAAAAGATCGAAACTTTCGACCCTCCACCTCGATTTTCCTGAAATTTCGCACAATGCATTCTGTTAGATCCTGTTAGAATTTTGTCGAAATTTTGGGACAATTCTCTTATGATTCGACAATTGCTTTGAAAATAATTATTTTCTCCAGTGGTAACAATTTATGGAAGCTTCGTTTGCTCCATCTTGTATTAAATGAGGGAAACTTTCGACCCTCCAACTCGATTTTCCTGAAATTTTTCACTATGCATTCTGTTAGATTCTCTTACAATTTTGTCAAAATTTTGTGAAATTGTGTTAAGCTTCTACAATTACTTTGGAGATAGTTATGTTTTCCAGTGTTAATAATTTATAAAATCTTCGTTTGCTTCATCTTGGATTAAAAGAGGGAAACTTTCAGATCCTCCAACCTGATTTTCTCGAGATTTTACATGGTGCATTCTGTTAGAATTTTGTTAGAGTTCTGTTAGGATTCGACGATTGGTCTGGAGTAGTCATTGTTCGCAGGTGTGTCGAAGCTTCGTTTTGTGAATTTGAATTTCGCCTAGATTTTAAAATCACCCCGATGATCAGGATAGAATCGCATTTGCCTTTCGTAGGAATTATTAAATGCACGTCGAATTTCATTATTGAACAATATAATTGGAGTAATTCGATTGGTTGAATCTAACGTACACGAATTTTGGTCCACATGGGTGCACTCTTTTCTATTATTTCGTGTTTGCGTGGATATAACCTTTCATTTCAATTTAGAGTATGATAGTTTACAATTCAATTCCTAATTAATATTTGATTTGAATTTAGAGAGTAATGGTTTGGACTCGGTTTGGAATTAATATTTGATTAGAATTTAGACTGTACTGGTTTAGAGTTCAGTTTCGAATATAGAATAGGAATTTATAGGAATTTGTGCTGTATAATTTATCCCCTCGGTGTAATGCTGTTTGCTTCATTACCATCAACGTTTAATTGTTTAGAAGCAGTCGATGCACCGAGCAGTGAATTATTTATCGAATTCAACATAATATCCTTTCCTCGAGTTCAATTTTCTATTATATACGAATTTTCACATTTCCAATTTTCTCCAAATTAATCGCGATGTATTTTCCTTCAATTTTCCCATTACCAAGATACTCTCATAATCTTCGTGATATTAACCTGTTATCTCAAAAATTATGCACGATTATGCATCGATGATTAAGCCCGTTTTGTGCTTTTCAAGAGAGAAAACGTTTGGAATTTGATCAGGATGCGCATACCGCGCAATCCTTTTTTCAAAAGGCTTTTATTGCACTACGTGGATGTCGAAAAACGAACATCATTGTTGTATTAATTGCACTTTACGTTTACCATCCGTGCTGTTGGTATTTTCCATTGGAAAAGCTGGTTTTCAGTGCACGAAGTGGAATCGCGAACGAAAATTATGGCTCTTGGAAAGCCGTAGAATTAGCGGACGCGTTTTCAACCCTGCAGGAATTTGCGTTGAAAATCAGTTCCATTCTATTTCTCAAACACAGTAGTGCCCTCTTAACTATCGCATTTTTACGATATTCGCTTGCTAATGTCTCGGCTATTATCTACTTTGTAATTATCAAATTGCTTTAATTAAATCGACGAACTTTCTTTCAACGAAGATATCGCTTTATCTTTTATTGTCTTTTATTTTTCAAAATTATATTACACATTTTACAATCATATTTCATATAATAAACGAGGTACAAATTTTTCTTCCATATAATAAAAGAAATAAAATTTTCAGCTACTTTCACACTTAAACAAAATACAAATAAATACACAGAAACTGCATAAATATAAATATTAATCGATCATTTAATAATTATCATTTTATATTTTCATTAATTAATATAATTATATATGTATAATATACAATTCAACAATTTATTTTTGTACTCGTCACTTGTATCTCAAATATCGAGTCATCAGTCCTCGGATGCAAGTTATTCTTGCAGGTGAGCTCCTTCTCTTTATCCTCCTCTCGTTGGGACCCTACCTCGAAATTCAATTCGATACCTGCCTCGTTTCCAAAAATCATTCGCACGGAGCCGCTGTCCTTTGACGTGCTCTCCTCGAAGAATCGCGAAACGAGAAAGGGAGAGGAATGGATAAAACGGGGTGAAAAGTGGACGGGACGGATCGATCTTCTGTCGAAAATATTCCGATGAAAGAGTCGTCAAGGGTGGATCTTCGTACGCGAAACAATTCGCAGTATCACGATGCCGAGGGATCGAAAGAACGATGAAATTTCTGAAGAAAAGCAGATTGCTCACTTCCCTTATCGGATTCCACGTGAAAAGGAGCGATGTTTCTCGATTAGACTTATTCATACTTCTTGCTCCTCCAGATCTTTCATCCTCGCTGCACAAAAGGTTATCCCGCTCGACTTTCGATTAATTGTTTTCGATTTGCACTCTCGATATCGCATATAATTCCGTCGTTTAATGATCCCCCATTTCGATACGGAGTCTGTACGTCGATCATCGGTCCAAATCGATCGTTGGACCATAAACAGATGAGTGTATTAGTTAAATAACGATTCTAAAAATTTTCATGGAATATTTGTATCGGAGATGCAGACTGGCGCATCGTGGTTTGAAATATTTAAATTGTATATTCGAAGTCTCTAATATTTGAAATTTTAGACATTGGAGATTTGAAATAAATTTTCAAACCGAATATTTAAACTGCGAAGTTTATACGAGATGAATTATTAGAATTAGAAATGCCAGATTTCCTTTTTTTAGAATTTGATTTAATTTAATTTGACTTAATTCCGATTATAAAGGATGCGAAAAAAGAATTCTAACCTTTTGCATTGAGAACATTGTAGAAGTGAACGTCACGAGAATTATATTCCAATTGAAAGTTCGAAGTGTCAGCTATCTTTAAATTTAAATATCTCAAACTTCAAGTTTGCTGAATTTTTTCTTGTTCTATTGCTCTATGAATAATTAGATATAGAATCATCGAAATGTCGTAAATGTACATATCGAATATCGAAATGTCCACATCTAGTGTTCGAAATACCCATATCCAATATTACAAATTTACCCTTGGAATTTAAATATTTGATTTTCCGCGTTACTTAACCGAAAGCTTATAATTCCGGTAAGCTGGCAAATTCAAAGGACAATTCGCAGCGAAATCACGGAAGCTCGATTTAAACCCGCTCTATAATATCAATTTTCACTAAACTGGAATATCTCTTGAATCGAGTTAACGACAAAACGTACGGTACGTGTCCCGCAACGCAAATGAAATCCCTTTTTTCAATTTTCATCGCGTTTCCACAATCGTGAATCATTGAACAAACCTTTTCTCCCCTTTCGTCATTATTCCACACAACCCCTGCGCTGTATCAAAATCGCTGCCCATTTTCCTTTTAATGATGTCCTTTGTTCGCGTTATACGTATTTGGAATATCAAAAAGGTCTGGCATTTCGATTTCGTATCGCGTTTCCACGACGCACGTTTAAAAGTTTCACGGATTATGATGTGTTTCAGGTACGTACACGTCGGGACATCAGCTGTGTGACAAGCGTGGACTGACGCCAACTGAATTTCCCACGTGGCCGGCAGACACCGGCGCAATTTTATCACCATTCATCGTATGTACGACCATGTCATTGATACGAGACACACGGCATTGTTTGCGTGAAAAAATCCCGCGACAATGGACGCAATGAATATTACAGCATTCATTCCGTCATTTTTAATCGGCACGACTACTTGGTCACGAACATTCCTAATTTTACGCATTCCGTAATGGTAATCGATTTTTCTCCACTATCCAACCGATTTTCGAACCATTTTCATGGAAATTAGATACTTGCGGCGATTGAATTTTGACACCGTGAGATTTTGAAAGAGAAAAGTGGTTTGAAACAATTTTTCAAACGTTATTTCTAATTTCTCTTTCTTTTTTATCTCTATCTAAATCAGTTTTATTTTAGGAATCAAATTATGTCATTTCCATTTTGCAAAACTACTAATAAGCATAGAAAGGTAATAATAATTGACTTTATAATTAATAAATACGTGATCTACGTTTAATTTTATATGTACACGTATATAATTCACATTATATACACTATAACATGCAATTTCAGTTAGTTTTACAGTATATAATAAGCTTTGTTTTCATAGAATTACGATATCCGCGCGATCGTATACACTTTAAGTCGTTTGAAAGTAGCGCCTTCCCGACGCTACGAAAACCGAAGAAACACGAAGATAACCGAACTGGCACGAAGCGCGCGGAGTACGTTTAAACTAGCCGAAGCGTGCCGTTGTCGCGAATGCTTGTCGCGTTTGTTTCATTTCGAGTGTAAAATTTGTGATATTATTGGAATAATAGTGGTGCTAATATCATCTGTGTTATATCATCGAGTGTCTCTCGAGCTATGGGTCTTAGGCAGCAACACATGATGGAAGCAGAGATGGGAGTAAGTTTCTACAATACGATATTAATATTTCGTGGTTAATCTTTTGCCATCAGGACTGCAATATGGCGATCCTTCGTGACGTATCGATTTCGATAGAAATATCATCGAGTGCCTCTCGAGCTATGGGTCTTAGGCAGCAACACATGAAGGAAGCAGAGATGGGAGTAAGTTTCTACAATACGATATTAATATTTCGTCGTTAATCTTTTGCCATCAGGACTGCAATATGGCGATCCTTCGTGACGTATCGATTTCGATAGAAGCTATAAAGCGATATCGTGTTAAATACGCAATATATCCTAGACATACATGTAAAAATACGCATTAAACTTCGATACAATGATTATTTCTGCAATTCCAATCGATTTGATTAGACATTAGTAATACGCATTTAGTAATACGCAGTACTTTTATATCGACTAGAAATATCGTGACGTCACCAAACGTTACGTGGCTGACGCAATACCTTCGAATATTTCGTAAACGTGCGGAGAAACGATCATTGTTCGATTACATATTAACTTATATCGTAATTCAACAGATATCTGTGTTAAAATATTCTTATCGTCTCTTAAAGATGAAAATATTATTTTATCATGCGTATTAGGTTAACGTATGGCGACGTTAGCGAAGTAATATTTATTATTTCGACTATAAAATTTGACATCGTCGTTTTTTCATAAAAGAGCAGTGAAATACATTTGATTAACATCGAAAATATATTAATTATTGGTTAGGTGTTTAACAAAGTAAAATTATGCCATATAATTTTTTATCTGGCATAATTTATCTCGTTAGTCTCCAAGCGAACGATTACAAATTATTTCCGAAGAAATAATGACGATAAAACAAATTCGGAGTAAAGTCTATAATTCGGAATTATTTAAAATAAAATATATATTCTATTCGTACTAAATTAACTTCGTAACCGCTGACGAGGGAACGATCTGGATAAATCTTCGATCTATCGTGAAATGGAAACAGACAAATGGCTTGGTATTCGAGTAGAAAATTCCGAATTCTACAACTCATCCTAAGAAAATTCGGCCAAATATGCGTATCATTGACTAGGAGCGTAGTTTGTAGATAGGACCCCGTGTCAACAACACTCTATTTCTTTTCATCTCAATTACGTGTTACTCTTCACCACGTTCGGACAAAATAATCTGACACGTGACCGACCGTGTTATTGACTATAGTCTCATCATCGAAACTCTATCCTACTATAAAAGCTTAATTCACGTGTGCCTATTATTACTCGAACGTTTCTCTGCTTACAAATCTCTTACCAGCGTTCAGGATTTAGTTATTTTTCACGTCACGAGTATCAAATACTCTGTAAGTCCCCTAGATTCTACGCGATCTTACAACAGAAGCCGCGAATACGTGCCATAATCTGTAACCTCGGACAAAACCGTGATCCTTACACGTATAAATTCTTCGCCGTGCTGTGAAGCAGAAGACTTTGCTTCCACGAGAAATCCTCACCGAGTCTTGGACACTGTAAATCGAACAAGGTATATAGAAATAAGGGGATCGATGCATCCGAAGCAATCGAATGGTCGGGAAGACCCCCGTGCACGTGGAGGTTCAGCCGCGTCTTTAATGTGTCCTGTTACGAGGGATGTCGAAGCAGGCTACTGTGAACTATAACTTCCGGTTGGGCAAGTATTATCCGGGCTATCATCGCATGCAGCCAGGTGTAAAGGCACGGGCCACGGCGATCCCGGTGAAACGAAGGAAACTGTTGCACCGGAGCAAAGAAAACTTCACAGTTCGGTGCATATTCAGTCCCCCTAGACACGTGCTGTACGCCCATACGTTGCGCCGCTTGATAGATGATGCTTTGACTTATAATCGATGACCTGCTTAACACAACGCTGCCGACGGGACCTATTCAATAATCGTCCCTGCTCGATCAACGGACGCATCTGCTTGTCCATTATTAAACAGCACTCGATAATGCGATATAAGTACCGGGCTGCTCGAAACTTTTACACCGCCTATTACGCTCTATCCACATCCAGCTGGCAGAGATGCCGAGATACGTTGTTCTGCTTTACGCTTTGTGGGTTCAGTGATTAAGCGTAATTACGTGTCAGAGATAATGAAAAAGCTAAAAACTGTTGGAGATTTTCGAAAGTAGTTCGGACTAATTACGAGAATTTTTATGGAAATGCAAGTGGGGGATTCTGAGATTTCTATTGCATTTATGTGCATAGTAGATTGTTAGGTTTTTGTTGCATTTTGGAATTTACGGATTGTGATTTCCTTTTTCACTTCTCCGTGTATTCTTTGTCATTTTGTTGCATGTTTATTAAATTTCTTTTAATTTATTAAACTTCTTTAAATTTATTAAATTTCATTTTCCATGTATTCTTTGTAATTTTGTTGTATGTTTATTAATGTAATTTTATTGTATAATTTAAACCTGTGAATACGAGGTCGTATATAATTAGGAATATAATTAGGAAGCAAGTTCACATTATTGTTTATATAAACTTTCCTTTGCAATTTGTTTTTGGTGACATTTTGCAAATTTTAATATAAATTTGGTACATCATCATGTGAATGGCAATTTCCATTTAGTTACCTTTGTGTGTGTGTGTGTGTGGTTTCAACCTATAGATATGAGATGTTAAATGGAAGGAAGTTCAATGGATATTTCCTTTTTAATTTTCTAGTAATGCTGTCTATATAAACTTTTGCAGGTAATTTGTGGATTTGTAATTCTTTTCTTATATCGAATAGCGAAATTGCGAATTTCTTAGTTTACTTTTGCATCTTTAGATCCTTGCGAATATCGTCATTCATGATGTACCAGGGTGTGTCAGCTACTGTTCTAAGAATGATCGCTTGTAGTGATTTCATTTTGAGATGGTGGAATATTAGATATGGTGATTTACGATGATCACCTAGATTTCGGTATTTTGAAATAATTTTTTGGCGAGCGATTATTCGTCATGTAGATGCTGAAATTTGAGAATGATATCCACACAGGAAAAGCTTTTGTTTCGTGAAGCATACAGCTTTTTAAACATAGTACAATTGTATTGCGAAGTTTTGCTTGTTTAACATATGCAACGATATACCCACCCCATAGTAATATTGTTATAACAATAGCAATGTTACCCAAAAATGAAATTTCATTTCGTTCTATATAACACACACTCCATTAATGATTATTCGTGTTCAAAAACGCTGCAACAAATCATATGTCAGTACCACCAATTTTTGATTCCTTTTGTTCGTTCTCATAAATGTTAAAAATCCCTTCAAATTTATTCCTGTCCTAGCCATTGTCCGCAAAAACCAATTTAACGAGCGAATAAAAAGCAACTCATTTTTATATCCTTCTGAAACAAAACCGCAGAAAATATATATATTAACCCGCAAAATCGATTAAAAGAATTCTCCGATCCGACAGTTATTTCGAGACCAGCGAAACGATATATTTTTCCAAGCATTTTTGGAAAATCGCGAATAAAATACCGACGCTATTCCAAACTGTATTCTATCCATCGTTAGCCAGGTGCGAGACACACATTTGTAGCCTATAATTTCCGGTTCTTTGCCTCTCTCGAATCACACGTTCGACTGAACATGGAGTCGCAGTGGCGTAGAATCGTCGAGGCCCGACGTCATTTCTGTGTCATTTTCGTTTGTTTCTTCTTATCGTGCGTCGCAACGGGAATCCAGCGTGAAGGGAGAGTAATTTTACGACTGATAAGGAAAGGGTAATTCTGGAGAGGTTGGTTTGCAAGCGAGGCAATTTAGGCTCGCGATTTTGAGAAAATGAGGCAAGTTTGCGGGAGAGGGTTGTATTTTGTCGTTGGATGGTACAATGGTGGTTGTACCAGTGAATCTCGTGCGGTATTATTCCGCCCGTTACAAGCCGGAATCACGAATTTCATGGGAAAAATTAATAGACTTCCCGCGAGATATTTTTACAATATTTTTGACGCTTGGCAATTGTCCAAATATCGCACGAACAACGATTAAATTCGATAACGAAGCTGTTTAATACACACTGCAGAAACATGTCGGAAAATTGGAAAGCTTTTTTCTAACGGGATGAATTTATAACACCGCGTTTCATGCTGTACGCGATTTTCGTACGTGTATACGTTTACACGCGAAAATAGTTGACAAAGTAGGGTTCGTTGGTGAAAATTCGCACGCTTATCTGGAAAATTGTATAGAAAATTCCTACGCGTCGATTAATATATCAGAATAGAAATTTCTGATAAATTCTACGACAAACACATTGTCCCGATGATAACGGAAGATTAATCGCTGGTCCACGTTATCCATAGATAAAATGGTTCTCGGGAAAACATGCAGTAAACCAACGCATTACGCGAAGATTATCTCTTACGTACTGATCATCGCCATCATCCATTCTCACCCTATCTTTCATCGTAAAAAATTCATTAGTTGGTCAACTTTCCAGGAAAGGACACGTTTCCACCTAGCCGAGGCGCTCTATCGAACAAGTGGCCGGGAAAAAATATATCGCGTTCATCGGTCGTCGTGCAACATGATTCGCGTGTCAGCCATTCGACTACGACGACAAGTAATTCATCATCGAATGGGATATTCCATCCGGAAAGAAAATTGCCAGTTTCACTGGCCGTGCCTAGCCAACTCGAACACCTTCCCACCCCATGTTGTATTTTCGTGCTACAAAAACAGGGTTCGTGATCTTTCAGCTAATAATCCTTGGAATAAAAATAGAAAAAAAAGAAGATAAAAATCGTGTAATTAAACCTTTCGATTAATTACACGTTGTTAAATATGCGTGGTTTAGACGAGGAGCAATTTATCTTCGATTCATCGGGGTAGTTATACTATCTGTGATCTTGGCAACTTCTGAGTAGATAATTTTAGTCGTTTCACTTCATTTTTATTATTATTGTATTAATTTGATGGGACTATTTTCTCCTTTTAGATATTTAAAATAGGAAACTAAAAATGGAGATGGTGGAATAATGAAATGACACAGGTTTGTAAATTTTTTAAGGTTTTCGATATCCAATATTCCTTGAAACTTTTCTGATATTCGACGATTATGTTATATATTGAAATCAGGTTATTAATGCGCGAAAGAACCGGCGGAAAATGGGGAAAAAGGAATTGAGAAAGTGTCCCACGTAAAGAGGCTATGTTGACTGGACCTGGTGGTCGGAAAGTTTGCTTCCAGCTCGATAATAAACTCGCCTGTTCTCCTTCAACTTCATTCCCGATAATTTAGCTGACCAAATATCTGTGGTACTTAATTACACCTTGCCGAACTTGCCGGCGAACTGGAAGTAATTATCAAAAACTTCAAGAGTGCCCGGGCCGATAGGGCGGCCCATGATCGTCGCAAATCAATAAATTCTTCCACGGAACTTAGGATGGTCCCCTCGTTCGACTTATTCAGATATTCTCCGTACGATTGTTTGCTGGATAATTTTCGTGTCGGACGAGAACCACTGCACAACGTCTTCCGAAAGACAATAGTGTCTAATGCAATCGTCGTGTCCATTGTGTGTCATCCAAAATGGCCGATCACGTTCTTTCATCCATTGTATTTGGATTCTTCTCGTTCGAGCTTCATTTCCACTTTTTCCTTCCCTCTAATTGCGTTTCGTTTCTACCTTTCGTTTTTTGCCATTATTCCACGTAGCAATGGTGAAAATTAATTTGGCTAATGATGGCATAATATTTAGATAATTAGCGAGATTAAACGAGAGAAACTGCGATTACTTCCTTTTGAAATTTTGTAATAACGCGGGATGGAAATGCGAGTTCGTGGAACTTGAAAATTTGAGATCTTCCTAGAGACAGGTTCAAGATATGGAATTAAAGTCTGAAATTCTTAGCTCCCCAATGATCTCCCTATCTCACGTGAACTCTGAATTCCTCACAAGTCGCTTTCATCAACTGATCCTTAGTTTACCTACCCTCATATCCTCCATCCCCTTTGTCGCAGGCTGCTCTGAGATAATTCTCCATATTCCCGTTTCAGATACTTCTAGATTGCAGAAAATCTGATATTCATTTGTTTAATATGATTTAAGACACGAATTTTCTCATCGGATATTATAAATTTCCAATCCAGGAACCGATATCTTAAGAAATTCCCTATGCTTTTGTCGCTTGATATTATTTATAAATTATTAGCTACAAATTAAAGTATTCCTAATGAATTTTCTTCGGTTTTTATAGTAGCGTATAACGTAATAACGAAGTACAAATTACATCCGCATCACGAATGCCTCTAAAAAGCACGAGACAAAGAGAAATAAAATAGGCCATAAGGAACAAAATATTTTTCATCCCATATGGAGACCATTGTATTCACGGAAATTTGACTCTCTCAACAATTCGAAAGGACGGTGCAAAGTCAAAGGGAACAATTGCAGTTAATTGCGTTTCGTTGGTTGCTCGTTAAGGGATGAAAATTTCGCTGGGGACGCCGCGCGAGGTTTCGCGAACGGAATAAACATTGCGACATTTAATAAACGATAAGAAAGCACTGGGGCCCGGACCTGGAATTGAAATAGTTGTGGCCGGCAAGAAACGTCGTTCGATAATTACGCTTCTCCTTTCGCGAAACTATTTACGCGAAGAATAGAATTCCATGGCCGGCGCCAGCTTTGAAGTTGCCGACCAAGTCTCTTAGCGCCTAGGCAAAATCTCGAATCGGTCAACTAACTAACAAAGTTGATGCATTAATCAGCACACGACATAATCGTTCCTCGTGGCGAACTTGTGCACCGCGTCAGAGTTGGTTGGTATAATTATCGCCCGCTGCCGCGTGCCACCAATTAAAATTTATCCTTTGGGCAAACTGAACAATCCCGCGACCTGTAACGTTCGTAGCCGAGAGGGAAAATTCGATGAAGAATTTTTAAAATCGAAAAATTGGCTTGCGATGAAAAGAAAAATAGAGTGGCGGTTGAGAGAATTTATTGTAGAGGGTAGGTTTGAAGATAACACTATTCAAGGTTAATTTTAATCTGTAATTCTTGTAGAGTTTACTTCCCTAAAAACGAATCCGTAATAGTAAATATGTAGGAAGTATCTTAAATTTGAAACGTAGCTTGGTATCATTTCCCAAAAATTATTCTTTGGAAAACGATACCAATTACCTGGTCTCATCACGTGGAGATGGCTACTCATAGAGACTCTGGCCTCAAGGGCCTTATTATTGCGTATTATTAATAAAAATTTATTAATAAATATTATTAAGAAAAAGAATATGAAATTAATGGGAAATAAATAGGAAGAAACAGCTAGAATGAAATGCCGGAGAAAAGAAACAAGTTAAAAATTAATACAAAATAAATTAGGAAGAAAACGTTAAATTGAATATAAGAGATAAGAAAGAAATTGGAAATTAATATGAAATAAATAAGAAAAAGGATATAAAATGAATAGGAAAAACGACAAAAATGGTAAAACAGAAATTAGGGACTGAGAAGATAGAGGACAGTCCAACGATGATTTGAAAACCTACCAATACTGGAAAAAGAAAGAAATAGACATACATACACATACACATAAACATAAACAATATATAAATACATAATATAAAATGTTGACCACTCACCACTGGTCCTTGACCGTTGGCCATCCCTTCGCACCATCAACCAGGCCCAATAGGGTAGATCCGTCCGGTCCGAGGAGAGACAGGCAAAAGGGGTTGTAACCGATCGCACGGTGTATATATAGCCGACGATCTGCCGAAGATCAACGGAAGGTCACGATCATTGCCGATTTCGTTAATAACGACGCGTCTTCTATAATAACCAAGGATTTTCTGATTTTTTCGTTTTTATTATAAATTTATGCTTCGAGCAGTTTGTTCTTAACAATTTTAATTTGTTATTAATAATTAATTTGACAATTTATACATTTTTTATAATTACTATTTCTTATATCTTATTAGATTCGCACTTCTATATGATAAGTTCCCATGATATGCTTACGTATGTTATAATATTTTTATTTCCTCTATATATTTATACTTCGTTGTACCTTTACTTCGTGTCCTTTTAGAGGAACTCATATTTTCCGGAAATTGAGGGTAGTCGAGCAATTTCAGAAAAATCTTGAAATCGAATTTGAAATTTTTTAGATTCGAAACTATTGGGTCTTCAGAATACTGGAACTTTAAAGTTTTTACGTTTGAAATGATTGTTTTTGTTTTTGTCGAGAATATTTTGTTTCTAGAAGCAAAGACTTAGGAAAGTTTACATAATTGCAAATTTGTTTACGTAGTTTGTGAATTTTTGTTGATCGTGAAAATATAATTGGAACAACTCACATATTTTCTCGTACCTGAGTTTTGAAAATTCTGAGAAAAGAAAAATAGGTAATATTTTGAATTTTGAAATCTCGATGTTTTTTCGGGTTTCGATGGAATTTTTAGATATTTTTGAAATTTCGTTTCATTTTTGTTTTACTTTCAGTATGTGAAATATACCTTTTTCGTGTAAAATTTAGTTTAGTCGAAATGGGTATTTTAAAATGAATGTGCTATTGATTTCAAATGTTTGGAGTTAATGCATGACCAAATTGTGAACAGCTTTTCATAGTTATTGAACGTGAACGTGAATAAATTTTTTGGGTATGAGTCAATCCGTAGAAGGTTAAAATGCAATTTTATTCATATTGATTTAAGAAGTATTTTCACCTTTCTAGTTTTAACGGATTTTATTCATTCATTGCATACTCCGTTTGTTCTATCCCTCATCCTATTTGATAAATTCATATTCAACATCTTTATTCAAAAGTATAGATTTTATAGATTTCTCATATCCATCTTCCAATATTTGTCGGAAAAATTCATTTTCTATTCGGTCTAAGTGACAACATTATTGAATAGTTTATCTGTTTAATCGACACGTGATTAACCTTCCATTTTATATAACTAAATTTCCAGTAATATTATTCCTAATTTCTCAATTTTTATTCGCAAATATAAAATTGCGTGCCAGTCTTTTCAAACGAAATTAAATATAATTCTCCACGTTATTCCCAAATCTTCAATTTATTTTAAATTTAAAATAATACATGGATTTAATATTCCGTTCACTGTTTACTTCCACTTCTCTAATTTAAAATATAATTGAAAAAGTTACCCAATATTTTTATATTTTTCATAACATTTAAAAATAGACAAGGAATCAATATCCCATGCAACGTTTGCTTTCGCTCTCCCAAAGTTTGTCTATGAATTCGCAATTTCGGGGCCACTTTTCGAAAATGAAATTGGACACAATTTGCAACTATTAACAGCAAACTTTGAATTTCTTATAAATTCGAAAATCCACCCTAAATCGGTAATACTTCCAAACTCTCGCTTTCCCAATTTTTATACATTATTCATTGACAATCTCGCGATCCTTTCATTTCGTGCAGACCATTTCATCAACGTCACGGTTACAAATACACGTTTCGCCTGGAAGTTGTTTCCACGGTTTTACTACCGCTTTGCTTCCCAACTTTCGTTCCAACTCCATTAGAACCCCCGATAAGAAAAATGCGATTCGACGAACTGTTTTTAACCCTTACCACGCGGGTCAGAGGGAACCTTATGATACGTCGAACAACGCGTTAAAGGGTCGATTATTTTCTGTCAACCCTCATAGAGCGGAAGCATACGGACGGTTCCGAGCTGGGATTCGAATCCCGGATCTATTTGGTCGAACGAAAGGGCGCAACCCGATTGTCCCGTTGAACTCCTCCGACGGGGTTGTTTAATTTTTCCGGATATTTTCCCTCGTATGAAAGGGACCTCGGGGCTCGCCGTAGAAAATCGCCGGTAATACCACTTTAATTTGTAATGCGGCGTGCCGGCTCGAATACCATCGCGGAATTCAACTTTACGGCCCCATTAATTCAATTATACGGAATCTTGATGTTTATGGCGAGAGATTATTCTCGAATGGTTCTGGCCTGGTGAATTAGAAGCTCGCATTTCACTGAATCTTCCCGATTTCCGCGGAAGCAAGTATTAATGATGGAACGGCCGCTTTACGTTTAATAAATGGACTTTGAAAGAGTGGGCGCCTTTGAAGTCGTGGTCGGTTGTGCAAGTTGGAAGGAAAATATTCTTTGTAATGGAAGCAACGTTGTTCGGAAATAGCCGGATTCCGATGAATTATTCCACAGGTTATCGCCATCTCGTTGTACAAAGCTGCCTTCGGTTCTTTGTGTAGAATATTTTCTTAATGGCGTATCGTAGAAGCGATTGCAAAACGTTGGTTGACCTAACTGCACACATTGTAATATCGATCATTGTTCCATTGTGAAGGGGGTGAAAATTCGACCCCTTTCACGCAGCCATAGGTCATCGAATAAATTAATAAATAATAAATTCGGAAGCTATTTTATCACTAGGAATTTTCGATAGCCTCAGCCATTCTGGATTTACTGAACTTCCACCATATTCGTTTCACCTATCAACTGAATTACTATAATTTCCAGAAAACGTCAGTCGCATAATTTTTATTCCAAATGATAACTAAGTATTCACTCCCTGTGTCAAAAACCAAACCAAGTTTCAGAGTTTGCACCTCCCCGTCGAAGATCACAGTTCGTGCGTCTAGATTCTCTCCAGACTTCGTAATTCCCATAAACCATTTCTCAGTTCACCGAGGACATTGCTATAACTTTGGAGAACAATGCAAGACAGCACTAGATAAATCCCGAGTGCATAACGATAAATAATTACACAAAAATTGCGATTCGGAGACTCTGATAACTCGTCGAACTATCTCTAGATAGAGGTCTCCAGAATCATCAACTTTTGGAACACGAACACTTGTCAATCTCTGTTGAAAGACAACGTTATACATTGTCGCTTTTGTTTTAAGACATTTCTGAAGTTTGAGAGCTATAACGGGCCAAGTATTAATTCTTTTTTAATTCTCAGCATTTGAGTCGCGCGTTATTCTTCGTCGCGATCAGACGAAACGGGTCGGGCATTATTTTTTACCATGATTTTAGACATCGGACTATAATTGTATTATGTTTCTTATTTTTTCTGTTTCTTAATTAAAATGACTATTTCGCTGAATACATGTACACTGCGTTTTTTAATCTTAAATCTACAACAATCTCGAAAGCCGGAACAAGTATCATCGCAGAATCAGGTTATCACCGTATCGCGATTTTAATCGTACACGTGTGTATTTATTAATTTAATAGTTCATATTTCACCTGTCTTATCCGCTGATCCAACCCCAACACGCTATCTCGACGCTGAACTATTATCTACACAGCTCAGAGGGGGTTGCAGCGACACGTCCTCGATAATAACCTAGGAAAAACGAGTATCCTTTGATTCGTATGGGAAAAGTTTGCAACGATTCATCACGGTGGCCGTCGTTAAGTGCACGCGAACCGGTGAGATCATTCGGGGTAAATTGAACGCTCGAGTGGGGGGTGGAAGTAAAATGTCATTAAGGAACGGGGGAAATAAGAGTGTTCGGGCGTCCTTCCATGAAACTCGGCTCAACCTCCTCCTAATTCATCCCGGGTCTGGCACAAATCATGTCCTTAATAGAAATTTAAACGGCGCGAGGGAATACGAGCTCGCTCGAGATGTCGGACACGATCCTTCGATGTAAATAATATTAATGGAGTCTCGTGATGAATCGTTGAATTTTCCGCGTTGCTCGTTGCCGTGCGCTGCTCGTATCGGCGAAGGAACGCGCGCAAAAAGCATACAAATGTCGCAGGAATCGTTCGAAATCGTTAACCATCGGTTAACTCGTTTCCCGGACCAAACACGTGCGTTTCGAGCGGATGAATAATTCCCATGCTTTCATGGGAAAATTCGGAAATAAATATCTCGATCAATAGTCCGAGATATTGCTCTAACGGGGTTCAGACGACGTTCGAACTTTTTTAATTAAAACGTCGAGGGTGATGGGATTGTAAGGAATATTTTTCGTATAGTTTCAGAGGGATCAATATGAAATAATGAAATTTATTTTAGCCGGTGGTTAGAAATATTTATTTGCAGATAACAGTTGTCGATGGAAGGGGTGGTTTCTTTACTATGAATGCGTGAGTACATTGGGAAATATTTGTATACTCGTGAATCATTTCGGAACGAGAATTTATGTAAACATTTACATATTGATTTTGTACCTTAATTGTTAGTTATTGTTAAACAGTTCTGAAATTGTAATGACCAATACTGTAAACAATCTCATAAATTGCATTTGAATTCGCCTCTGGGGGTTCCAAGCAAAATAATTTCTATTATCATCTGTTCTCGTCTATCCCGTTCAATATTCAGAAACATATTTTACATGATCAAATTTAATAGTGAAATGTGACGTAATTATCTTCTTGTGTATCTTCTATCTAAATGTATCCTATCTAAATTCACTATCGAAGGACTTTAAGGGAAAGTTATTTCACAGTCGAACTTTTCCAATTTCTCTTCATAAAAATTTTTCCGATATTATAACCCTCCTTTCTAAAATTAATCGAACATTTTAATAGCACTTTTACCCTCGAATTTTCGTAATTTTCTAAAATTATAATAGAACTTGTACGGTTGAATTTAAAAATTTTTGAATATGTAATACCACCGTAAAGAGCAGTGTTGTTAGCCGTCGAAAATTTAGCTCGCGAGCAGCGACGATTCGTTCCAAAATATTCTGTACACGCATATGTACACCCGAAAACACTGGCTAACATTAGGAACAACGCTCAACGCACGTTTTAACGAGTTCACCCTGGACGTATCATCTCGTGCACTCCCGTTGTCCAAATAAAAGGCACAAATAGAGAAGGAAGAACGCGAATCTGCGTTAGACATTATTACCTGCCCGGGGAGAAAGCTCAAACTGCGAAATTTCCATAAGCACACGCTGCGAAGAATTCTTGCAGAACAGTGTACGACGGTATCCGTCGAAAAAACAGAGAGAGAGAGAGAGAGAGAGAGAGAGAAGGAGAGTGAACGTGCCTTTCGTGCTGGCAAGAGGTGGCGAAGGCAATTTTTGCGTTTCCAGCGCAATTTCGCCGGAATGAAGTTAATGGATAGACGCGTTTGAAACGCAACGCGAACGACCGACAAAGGAAATTAAAATTTCCGCGTTCGAATGCCACGGAGGATACGGAAGGGTTCTTCGTTTGCGTTTAAAACGCTCACGTGGTTGGCCGCCGCAAGATATTTGAGTGGCTGTTGTCTCAAATTCGCAGTCAAAGGCACTTATTGCGTCCTCTGTTCGAGCAACATCCTCCTCCGAGCCAGCCGGTTTCGTTGGAGAGGATCTCCAGGCCCGAGAACCCGAATGCGTGAAAGAAAGTCGTATGAGATACACATATGCGTCATAAGAGACGTTTCAATGGAGAATTTTCAGCTGTTTGGTCTATTCGGAGCATAATTAAGTACGCAGTAGTTCAACTCGGTGAAAGATGCGACCCGGTGATATTTGGATCTCCTTGTTGCATCTGAATTAGCAGAAGGCTCAACATTTGCAAGATATATATCTCTTTCGATTTTTCACAAAAGTTTATCGAAATATCCTGATTCTTAATTTATACACTATTGTTAATAATTTTGTGAGCTATGGTAAATCAGTTGTAAAAATTTTAAGAATAGTGAAGATGGTAGGAGGTTCGAGTGACACTTGCCTTGACTATCTAGGACGCCTAACACTGTGTCTTACCCATTCTCTATCTCTGTTTCTTCGCAATTAACAACCCGTGGCGCTGCTCGAAGAACGCTCGGATGGTGCGTGTTAACGCGATCGGAGTAACCCTGCTCGTGCAAGTGCACGGTGAATTTTATTAAGATTACGACGTAGCTGGCGAAAATTAATGGTACCACGGTGCTTCCATGTTTCTCCAGGCAATCAGCGGTTCTAAAGTCTGTATTGTTCGTTTGAAAATTTTACCCCGTTCATTAAAGCTACTCGGGAATCATTAGGTCGACGCGTGTTAGATCGTGGTTAGCATTTATAAGATTTATATGTATCTACTGTGCATCGTGTTTAAAACGGGGATGACAACAGACCGAGTGTATCGGAAATTTATGCGAATGTTAAGTATCTTGGTTTCGTGGTATCGATGGTCTGAGTAGATTTCATTGTGTACTTGATAAGTAGCGTGTTGTGTATTCCCGAGGCAGATTAACGTTTCCTTTGTACCGTGCAGTGGGATATTACAGGATTTCTCTTCGCTAAATGATGTTAAAACGTTGAAAGTGTTTTGAGAGTGTATAGTTAAAAAAGGAAAAATGTGTGTATAAAAATTTGAATTTTATACATCTTTCAGATCATTTCATTATTACTAATATCGATCATTTTGTGAAGAAAAATCTTTAAGAAATAGTGGAGGAGAATTTTTTTCATTTAGCAATTTTTTTTATTTAAAAATTGAAATACTAAAGAGTTCAAAGAATTCGTGTTGCGATATCTATCTTCATCATCTTCTAATTCACTAGATATTAACCCTTTGCGCTCGACTATTTTTTGGTTAAAGAGGGGTACGAGTTGAGAAATTTTCTGCTATAAAGCTGATGATATTTTTTGAGCAGTAAATAACAAATCGTAGAATTATTTAATTTCGATACCTCGCACACTGTTACATTATTTTAAATTTGATATATTAATTAATATCGAGTTTCGAAATTTTATCAAATGGTGACTGAAGGGCGTCTCTCGAGTGCAAAGGGTTAAAATGGAATAATACAGGAGACCTTTAAATCCATTATCTCGTATCTTATTATTCCCTGACTAGTTACTTCACAGAACATCAATTATTCACTTCAGTAACAAGATATCAGAACATATATCACGTAGGTCCATTTATCTTGCGAGGAATTAAAGCCAAAGCCAGGCATAAAAACGGACATTATCATAAATACACCTGATCTTCATTGAATCGGATCCATAAACATTAACCCCCTTCAACGTGTACTCTGCGATTCAATAGGGTTACTACTTCAACTACAACATTCTAGCCCTTACTCTTACCTCCAGAACACCCTCCGACTGGCACGACCCAGGGCACCCTTATGTTATCCTCATCCACTAAAAGACTCCTTCGGCATTTCCAAACTCATTATCCGGATTGAAACTTTTCGAGTACTTACGTCTTGATACATCGTGATACACGCTGTCGATATATCTACAGCTGTAAGAAAAATCTCCACGTGTCACCCTTTAAAATTTTATACCAGCATCCTCGTCAACAGTTGGTCAAATTTCATAATTTTTTTCTGCCTGTAAAATTCGTCTCCGTTCGATTTTATTCCGATAAATACGTAAATGGTGTATCCCATCGTGTAGCCTAACCCTGGTAACTTGATCCGCAGGTTGGAGTTCATTCGTTCCCCGTTAAGCCGTCGACGCGTCCGCGGTGTGTCAGGGTGAAAAATAAACGTTCGACAGGGGTTTGACTGTAACGAAATTTTCCAGTCGGCATTCGTTCGGTCGCCATTATCGAGTCGAATAATACGGTTTGCGGATTGATGACTGGAAACAGTTCATTGCCAGGTGTCGGACGGCCGTAGTATCGTTATCATCGCAAATTACGCGTAGTGCCTATGCATATCCATGCGGGGGCCGGCCGCGTGTGTACATAACTGAAAATTCAATATAGCACCGCGGGCCGGGAGAATGGATTGTCGAGGTCCGCGACGTGGCGAACGCTTTAATGCGATTCGCGAATGCTTATTGTTCACCCGCGAAGCGTCCTGTCGGCGCGAC